>NC_056748.1:1145726139-1146026139 GCF_019279795.1 Protopterus annectens | reverse complement strand
AGGGAATTGTTATGGATAGGCCTTGTATAGGCCCTAGGGCCGATAGCCTGGTACCTACCTATGAACTGTTCAAGGGATCTCTGTCTTTTTTGCAAAATAAATAAGAACATATTATGAAGGAAAGGTATGTGTCACAAAGAACACTGCTTCTGTGGATCTGTCTACCATTCTACAAGCTACATATTGTACTTATTTTACAGCCTGCACTTTAACAAAGTCATTTTTGTGTTTAAATTACCTGTTTAAGTTTAACAGTTGTAGGCTACACACTCAAGTGTGATAGCTATTTCTGTGAATTTAAAGTGTTTTTTTGATTGTATCTGCTTTATTTTCTGAAAAAAAAAAAAAAAAGAAAACTTGTTTTCCCACATTTCTAAGCTAGTATAGTCCAGTTTTCAGGTTAGTGCTGAATTCAGGGCTGTGTTACAAGTTTCTGTGTTTGTCCATACCTTACTTGGATAGAAGGAAGTTTCTCTGTTCACTGTGAGAGAGGGAGCTTTGAGCAGCCTATCTGTCCCTGGAGGAGTGGTTTCAGCCCAGAAAGTTGTATTTTATTAGCCATTTTGGGCTAATTTCTATCTCTTTCATTTCCCTGCTATAAAACCCGCATTTGCGTGGGTTAGCTGAGGTATAACTATTCCCTGATCCACAAAGTCTACTCTTCAGTTTTTCCCTTGGAACTAGACAAACTTTCAACAAAAACACTTAAACCATTCACTTTTCATCCCGGCACTTGCCCTAAACTCATAGCAAGCACTAATAAACCTTAGCACTAGACTCCCCTATACTGTAGAGAAGGACAAGGCTCTCTATTCGACCTTACCAGCCAAAAAGTAAAACAGTTCATTGTACCTATCCAGGCATGTCCAAAGGGCAGTTTCAGGTGTACTCTCTGGTCCAACTGGTGAATCTGGGCATTTTGAGGCAAAGTTACAATTGCCTCATGTACACAGACAACCCTTTCTTCCTTCCACCAAACACTAATACATGTGAGAGATGCAATTATACACTCCAAACTAGAGGCTAAGCTCTCTCAACCCAGGTCTGGACCAGGCAGTCAAGAGGAGAAGAAAATTCCTTGCATCACACCACCAGTCTCACATATACCTATGAAACCAGCACAGGTAAAAAATACACATAAGTACAAGAAAACATACTCGGAGGCTCTAAATAAAAATCTACAAAAGCAACAGAGACCTCCAAAGTAGACATCCAAGCAACCTCCACCCCCCAACACAAACCATGAAACACCTACTTCACAAAACCAGTGTGCCACACAATCACAGCCCTTAAGGCAATATAACATACCCAACACACTAGTATCAGGTGACTCTATAGTCAGGCACACTGACGTCCCTCTCACTAGGCTGAGCAAGGAAAAGGTTACTGTCAGCTGCCTATTGGGTGCCAGGATCCGCCACATAACACAAGCACTCAGATCAGTCCAGAACAAGTACAAATATGACTCTGTCATTGTCCATGTTGGTGTGAATGACCTCATCCATACCTCCCTGGACTACATGAAAAGAGACATGGAGGAGCTCTCTGATCACGTAGCTCAGGCCAGTATGACCCTGACCCTGAGTAGCATCCTGCCCTCACCAAGTATTATACCATGGTATAGAGAAAAATGATCAATTTCAACAATTAGGTTCATAGGTTGGTACTGGGCTATCTGCCCAAAGGCATATATTAGCCCAGCCACGTTGTGCGGTATTCACCGCCCCTTTAGTAGTTCCCTAGACCCTTGTACTAGCAGCTATAATTGAATTGGCTAAGCTTCTGGTATCATTCAAAGGAGATCCGGTGTCTGTCAGCCTGGGATGACATGCTCGACAAGCCACGCTTCTTCGCTAGAGACTGCTTGCACCTGTCATCCTTAGGCTTTTGAATACTGGCCAAGGCACTTGCCACCCCCATAGTGCCATTTTTAGGCAAGGCTCAAAAGACAAACCCACTGCCATAAATAGTACAAGTAACAAAAAACTGAGGTTAATGCTACTCAGTGCCAGAAGTCTAAACCTCAAAATGCATGCACTCTAGGCACTCCTCAGTATGAAGGAAATCGATATATGTGCAGTAACAGAAACCTGATTTAACGCTACAGAGAGCACCCCAGCACTACCAGGCTACAACTCATACCATACATTTTGGCCACAAAACCCGGATCGAAATACAAAAGGTGGAGGAGTATCCATATTCTTCAAGGATACCCACACCTCCAGGTTAGTGGCACAGCACAATGCTTCAGAGATCATCCACATGCAGCTAACAATGGGGAAAACTGCTATTCAAATTATAGCTTGCTAGAGATCACCCACCATGTCCCAAGACCCCCACTCTGCATTCCTGGAAACACTTGGGAAAAATAAAGGTCCTATCAAACACCCTGATATTGGGTGATTTCAATTACCCAAACATTAACTGGGAGCACTATCAAGTACAAACTCCCTTGCTCAGCATTTCCTAGAATTTATAAACTCAAATGCCCTGGATCAACTGGCAACACCCCCACCAGAAGTGACAACATATTGGACCTAGTCATCGCCAACATGGGCGACCGGTGTTCCACAATGGAGGTCTGCCCCTCGCTGGTTAGATCTGACCATAAACTAATCACTCTGGATATCCACATTCCGCCACCACCCCGGGTCAAAGAAACCACTGTGAAAAACTTTTCAAAAGCAAACTTAAGACCGAGGTGGGAAGTTTCAAAGCCCCCATGCTAAAGGATAAAGTTAAAGCTAAAGCTGCAAAATCCTTTACTAATGCACTCTATGGGCACCTACAAGAATGCACGGATTGTGCTATCCCAAACAAAACCAAGACTCACTCCTCCAAGAAAAGGAAACCAGTCTGGTGGACCCCTACCATAAACAAGCTATACAATAGAAGGAGGAAACTAGTACAGAAGAGAGTAAAATCCCAAAAAAGGAAGACATCCCTGATCAGTATCAGCATAAAACTACATTCCCTCATAAAATCATCCAAGGCTAGCTCCGAAAGAAAAATTGCCATGGACTCCAAAGATAACCACAAGGCATTCTTTAGCTATGCCAAGAATCTAAGTGGCAATTCTCAGATCTGCTCGGAGTTGGTGCAGAATGGCACAAAATACACTGAAGCGACTGATATAGCCAACATCCTGGCAGACAGGTTCAATGCAAACTTCACCCCCAAAAGGGCCCATAACTATACCAGAAGAATGTAGTGCCCCTGAAATCACAGACAGGTTAAAACAGCCCTCTCCAAAGCCAAAAACACAGCATCAATGGGACTGGATGGGGTGTCCCAGGCTGCATCCTACACAAACTCAAAGATGAACTAACCCCTCACCTAAACACACTGTTTAAACTCAGTCTCTCTACAGGCTATGTGCCCACAGCAACAGTTATTCCACTCCACAAAGGAGTAGCCACAACAGACCCAGGGAAGTATCGCCGTATAAGCCTGACTAGCTTGGTCTGCAAAGCTATGGAGCGCATCATCATGGATCTCATTAACAGAGACATTGGGAACCTCCAAACACTGGACCCTACCCAGTTCAACTTTGTTAAGGGCAGATCATGCCTTCTAAACCTGATGGATTTCTTTGAGACAGTTACCATAGGTTCATAGGTTGGTACTAGGCTGTCAGCCCTAGGGCCTATACAAGCCTAGCCATAACAATTCCCAGGCTATTTCTTCCCACACTATTTACTTCCCTGGACCCTGTCTAGCAGGGCGACTGACATGATCCCCGGGGTGAATTTCCTTTCTCCCATCCAATCGTCAAGGTTCCTTTTGAAGAGAACCAAAGAGGCACTCTGCTTGACATGTATGGGCAATCTATTCCAGAGTCTGGGGAGTCTCTGGGTCAGGAACCTATCCCTCCAGCATGTTTTGTTTATTGTGATGACAAAGTTTAGATCCCTGGAACATGTGGCTCTGAGGGATTGGGATTTCTTTAAGTGTAGCATGTCCAACAGCTCTGGGTTTGACATGGCCTTGTATGTTAAGGAAAGATCGCCTCTGAGTAGACGATATACGACAGAGTTTAGCTGGAGTTTTTTAAGGGGATCGGCATAGGGCATCTGCTTTAGGCCTGTGATTCTTTTAGTGAGGTATTTCTGTGGCCTTTCCAGTTGTTGCAGATGTCTTGAGAGGTACATACCAAATGGGGCATTGTATTCTATAATGGGTCTAATGAGGGATGAGTACAGTGGGACAATGACCTCCTTTTTTCTGGATGAAAAGCCCTTAGTGATGAGCTGTGCCACATAGAAAGATTTTCTGACTCTTGTGGCGATGTGGTTATCGAAGGTGAGACCACTGTCCACCTGTGTCCCTAGGTTTCTTATCACACTTTCAGTGTTTAGTGTACTGACACCTATATGGTAATTCACGGATACTTGTTTTTTCCCAAAGGGGATAACTATACATTTCTTGGCATTGAGCTTGAGCCCATGGCTCTGGCACCAAGCATCTGTTTCTGTAAGGCCCTTTTGTAGAGTATCCACATCATTTGGGGATTCAGTAATGGCTCCCAGTTTGAAGTCATCTGCGAACTTTGTTATCCAGAGTCACTTAGCATTGGCCTGTACTTCAGAGAAGTAGATGCCAAACAAGAGCGGTCCCAGGACTGAACCCTGAGGTACTCCACTTGTCACTTGTGTGGAGCTGGATTTGGAGTCAGCTACTTTTACAGTGTGGGCTCTATCAGTAAGCCAGTTAGCAACGCATTGGGTGACGTAGGGATTAATGCCCAGCTTAGTAAGTTTATCTATGATTCGAGAGTGGGGGGTGGTGTCAATGGCCTTGGCAAGGTCTAGATAGGCTGTGTGTACCACCTTACCCTTGTCCATGGCTCTGGAGACTGATTCGAAGAAGTCAATCAAGTTCAGGAGACAAGATCGGCCCTTCACGAACCCAAACTGGGTGGAGTCCAGTGTTTGAATGTTGCCATTGTCTTTGTTTATAAGTTCCATGATAATACGCTCCATGGCCTTGCAGATCAGGCTTGTCAGACTGATGGGACGGTAGTTTCCAGGATCCAAGGTGGATCCCCCCTTGTGGAGTGGGATAACTGTAGCTCTCCGCCACTCAGTGGGCACGAAACCTGAGGTGAGGCTATGATTAAACATGACACTTAGGTGAGGTGCCAGTTCATATTATAGTTCATGTAGTACACAGCCCGGGATGTCATCTGGTCCCATGGATGCTGTATTCTTAGCTTTGGAGAGTGCGTTTTTTTACCTGTGTGGCCGTTATTACCGGAATTTGGCAATCATCCGGTATTGAGATGGGCGATTTAGGTGGTGAGAGGGGGGTGAAGTTGGCACTGAATCGATCTGCCAGGATATTGTCAATATCCTTGGGATCAGTATATTTAATGCCATTCTGTTTTAGCTCAGAGCAGATCTGAGCATTGCCATTTAGATTCTTGACATAGTTGTAGAATGCCTTGTGGTTGTCTTTGGAATCTTTGGCAATTTTATTTTCGTAACTAGCTTTGGAGGATTTTATGAGGGATCTCAGTTTCTTACTGAGGCTGGTAAGGAAGTTTTTTGCATCCTGGGATTTTCCTCTCTTCTGCAAAAGTTTCTTCCTTTTGTTGTAAAGTTTGTTTATGGCAGGGGACCACCAGATTGGCTTCTTTTTTTTGGATGAGAGCATCTTGGTTCTATTTAGGATGGCACGATTTATTCATGAGTGGATGTGCTCATACAGTGCCTTAGTGTAGGATTCTGCATGGGTGTCATGAAGTTTGTCACTTCTGACTTGAGTAGCATGAAGTTGGCTTTGGAGAAGAAGAAGGCGGGTGGGGGTGGGATGTGGATGTTAAGGGTGATTAGCTTATGGTCAGACTTGACTAACGAGGGTGTGACCATAGGTGTGGAGCATCGATTTCCCATGTTGGTAATGACCAGGTCTAGGATATTGGAGCCCCTGTTGGGACTATAGATTAGTTGATCCAGGGTGTTGGAATTTATGAATTCCAAGAACCGTTGGGCAAAGGTGTTGGTACATGAGTAGTTTTCCCAGTTAATGGCAGGGTAGTTAAAATCACCCAGTATTAGGGTGTTTGGTTCTATCTTAATATTTTCCAGTATGTTTAGAAAGGTGTAGTGAGAATCTTGGGGTTTGGTGGGGGATCTGTAGCAAGCTACAATTTGGATTGCAGTCTTACCTAATGTTAGTTGCACATGGAGAATTTCAGATGCATTGTGTTGGGCAACTAGCCTGGTGGTGTGAATATCCTTGGTGAATATTGACACTCCCCCACCTTTAGTGTTTCGGTCCTGCTTTGGTGGCCGAAAAGTGTGGTAAGATGTAGCCTGGTATTGCAGGGGTGCTCTCTGGAGCCTTGAACCAGGTCTCAGTTACTGCACAGATATCGATGTTCTCCATTTTTAGGAGTGCCTCGAGAGAGTGCATTTTGAGGTTTAGACTTCTAGCATTACCTTCAGATTTTGCATGCTTGTACCTGTTATGATGGTGGTGTTGTCCTTTGAACTTTGCCTAAAAAAGGCACTATAGTGGTGGCAAGAGCCTTAGCCAGTATCCTGAATCCCAGGGGCGACAGATGCAGACCATCTCTGGCAAAGCATCGTGGTCTGTCAATCATGTCGTCCCAGGCAGACAGATACTGGATCCCCTTTGAATGACACCAGAAGCTTAGCCAATTGTTGAAGTCAGTCATTTTGTCCTTATATTGTGGTATCATTCTGGGCTACAGACGAGGGAAAGGTCATCCACACAGCCTACCTAGACCTTGCAAAGGCCTTCAACACCATTCCCCAGGTATTATAGACAAGCTCACCAGCCTGAACATAAACCCATACATCATGAGATGGGTTGCCAACTGGCTCACAGACAGAGCCCACATGGTAAGAGTTGCGGGAAATAGGTCTGACTCCAAACCGGTTACAAGTGGCGTTCCCCAGGGCTAGTCCTAGGACCCCTCCTATTCGGCATATACTTCTCAGAGGTACAGGCAAGCACAGGAGGACACTGGCTGACCAAGTTCGCAGACGACTGCAAACTAGGGACTATAATTGACTCTCTGGCTGACACAGACATCCTCCAAAAGGGTCTCACTGAGACAGATACCTGGTGTCAAAACCATGGCCTCAAGCTAAATGCCAAAAAGTGCATAGTCATCCCCTTTGGAAAAAGCAAAGTACCCACAAACTACCACATAGGTGGTAGACACCTAAATACGGAAGACGTAATAAGGGATCTGGGGACCCAAGTAGATATTAACCTCTCCTTTGATAATCACATTGCCAAAGTGGTTAGAAAATCCTACTATGTGGAAAACCTAATCACAAAAGGGTTTGCATTCAGATTGAAAGAGGTCATTGGGCCCATCTACACATCACTCATCAGACCCATCATAGAGTACAATGCCGCATTTGAGATTTACCTTACAAGACACCTGCAACAACTGGAAAGACCACAGTAGTACCTCATCAAGAGGATCACTGGCCTCAAGCTGATGCCCTATGCAGCTCGACTGAAGAAACTCCAGCTGTACTCAATTGCATACTGCCTACTCAGAGGTGATCCTCTGCCTGACATACAAGGCCATGTCCAACCCAGAATTGATGGACATGCTCCACCTAAAGAAAACCATATCCCCTCGAGCCACATGCTCCAGGGATCTAAACCAAACCACAACAATAAATAGGACGTGCTGGAGGGATAGATTTCTGTCCCAGAGACTTCCCATGCTCTGGAACAAGATCCCAATCTACATTAGGCAGAGCTCCTCACTAACCCTCTTCAAGAGACACCTTGACGAGTGGATGGGAAACAGAAAGTTTACTCCAGGGATCACTTCAATGGCTGTGCTGGACAGAAGCACAGGGAACTAATCTAAGGGGGTGGCAAAAGCCAACACATTCCATCTAGCCTTATAAATGTCTTCGGGCAAATAGCCTAGTACCTACCTATGAACCTATTCCAAATAAACTTAATTTGAATGAATGGATAAGTAACTGCAAACTCACCTGTGGTTTGTTACCCTTCCCCATCATGGGTTAGGGGAAACATGTAAATTCCCCAACATATCCTTCTTCAGACATCTCTGGGTTATTCATATGCAAAATGTAATGCGTTAAGCAACCAAGGGGATGTAAAGCTAGGATCCTTACAGATTAGTAGCCTAGTAGGTACCCGTGAACATTTTTTATACTTCGTTTCTAATTCCTCTCATGTTTGATCCTGAGGTTAAGAAGTACCTTAAGGAAATGAATGAGGCAGGGCAAATAGTGATGGTCTGGGTATCAAGTCCCACCCATGTTCACTTTCTAAAGCACTGAGTAACCAGTGTCAGATGTGATTTTGTCACAGCCCACAACAACTGCTGGGTGCTGGAAATGGGCAGTCTTCCAAGTCTACCCCAATCAAGGTCATTGGCATAGAAACTGTGGTCCCCAGTGATGCCTAGGATGTTGTGGTTGACCTCAAGTATAATTTCAGCAGTTCTGACTCCTTACCCAACTGTCTTCCATGGGTAGCAGTCAGGGAGGGATTCTACATCTACATCCCAAAATGGAGACCAGTATTTAAGGAATTCATGGTCTGTAGAGATTGCCTTCCTTCCACTACAGATACAATCTTATCCATTGGCAAACATCCAACAGAAAAAAAAATTCTTATTAAGGTGCAAAAGTTCCTCTAAAACAGATTCATCCAACATTTTGTACTATTTCAAATGCAGAGTGATGTTATATTTAGTACATTTCAGAGTCCATATTGGGGGGTGGATATAACCCACTGCAAAACAAAAAACATTATTCTGTAACCTTTGTATTGACAGTTTGACAATGTATACTTAATGACACAAATGTCGTGTGTGTGTGTGTGTGTGTGTGTGTGTGTGTGTGTGTGTGAGTGTGTGTGAGTGTGTGTGAGTGTGTGTGAGTGTGTGTGTGTGTGTGTGTGTGTGTAAGAGAGAGTGCTTCAAATAAATATGTAATGACATGGAGTATTTTGTGAAATATGGAAAATATCTTGTAAAAGCCATGAGGCAGGAAAAGCCTTCAGGGCAAGATCTTTTATATATCTTATAAATATTACCGAAAAGTTTCTGTTACTTTTTTTCCTGTGTTTTCCTTAATGCTAGTATATTTTTCCTGTTCATAGCAGTGTGATATACTAACTGCCTGAATAGCATTTTGGATAGCTTGTATAGTTTATATGAACAAAATGTCTTGTAAATGGCTTTGAACTTTATTTTGGAGCTAAATTTTGATGTTAACATATATGTAGTGATAGCTCAATTATCTGTTATATTTTGCTAATATAGTAAGGATTGTTTTGGGGAAGTTTATTTAGTTTTGCCATGTTTTAATTTTTGTTTAGTTTCGATACAGACAGTTCCATTTTACATGCAATGCTGTTTTTTGATGGGCTACTCGTGGTCAGTGTTTTATGTTTTCTTTATTCTTTTATTTGAGCTTTTTTATTCTAGAAAATGACTTTGGCAAACAGAGGTGAATTTAACTGTGCATTTTTTGTATGTTGGTTGATGTCATATGTGCAGTTTGTACACGTTTAAATTTTATATTATTTATCTTCTATAAATTGATGGTAAGTTTATATTTGGGATTACAGTTTGTTTTTAGGTAGGCTAGGGTGTTTTGGGAGAATCAGTGTCCCTGTTTTGCTTCAGTATCATGTACATTTTTATTTTAGGATTTACTGAGTAATATAAATATGGTGGTTTTATTGGAATTTCTTAACTTTGTTGACATGTCAGGAATTTGTCACTGACACATTGGTAGTTCCGATACATTTTATTTATCACAACAGTATTCTGGATAGCTATTTTTTAACATCACCCTTTATTTGGGGTCTACTGTAATGGCAAATGTGTTTATTTTTCATGCTAAATGTTTATAATTTTGCTCTGTAGTACAGGCTGTGGGGTACTGGTAGAATGGACCCTCCGCAATGCCCAGTAGCTCAGCTGGATGACTGGTGCACACAGAGATGGATGTGATCGATCTGAATGAGTTAAGAAATTGGATAGAGTTGTGGTACCTGCAGTGTTTGGTAAGGACAAGCTTTAATAGCCAACATTGCAGCCTCAGCAATAAACTGGTGGTTGCTTTCATGTTTTTATACAAACCAACACATTCCTGTTTTCTGTTACTGGGCCACTACAGGACCTGCCTTGTATGTATGCAGGTCATTGTTTCTGTCAACTGCTTGTCAGTCCACACGGATGCCATATACTGTGTACTAGTTAGCATCAGTGCCATATACTGTGTACTAGTTAGCATCAGTGCCATATACTGTGTACTAGTAAGCATCAGTGCCATATACTGTGTATTAGCATCAGTGCCATATACTGTGTACTAGTTAGCATCAGTTTGTGTGACTCACCTGGAAACTCAAGCTGCCTTTTGACTCTAGTATAACAGTTGTGCAGAGTTTTCAGGGTAACGTTGTGACACAATAAGAGGTGATATTCCAGGTTGCAGCAGTGTAAGTGAAGTACACATTTCAGCACTAATCACACAATGACCACAATCCTTGAGCCTCTAAGTATATCAAAGCCAACAGCCAAGCATTTTGGTGCTTGACAATCTGCAGCCAGATGCTTTGCAAACTACCTCTGCACCTGTCTGTAATCAGTATCTATCCAGTAATAATCATTTGCTGTAGAAACTGTACACTAAGTTGAAGAAATACTGTTGTCATTAATACTTTTTTATTTGTCAACTTCTGGGTGTTACCGTCCTAGACGTTTGACAGAACATCCTCACAGTTCCTGCCATAAGTGTACATATTTGCAAGAATCCATCAGATGAACTGTAATATCAGTGACTCACAGGTACTAGAACAATCTTAGATCATTCTGGCCTCTACCTAGATACAGGTTTGGCTTTAGTATGGATGCAATAGACAATTAATCATTTCCATTTGTTATATTAGAGATTGCATTCATATATATATATATATATATATATATATATATATATATATATATACACACACACACACACACATATATTTGTGTGTGTGTATGTATATATATATAAATATATAAAATCTATATATCTATATATATATAAATATATAAAATCTAGAACATGTTATTTCAACACAAGATATTTTAAATATGAGAAGCTGGTGCATTCACTTGAATCACAAAAACAAATCCTTGATTTTCTTGAAGAGTGACAGTAATGTTTGAGAGTAAAATGCTTCTCGAGTGTTAGATTTATAAGAACGTTGTGCTGTCAAAGCCTGAGAGGAAGTTTACCTCATTAAACCATTCATAGTAATTTATATGCCCCACAACATCTGGCGCTATGCATTACATATCAAAAGCTAACTACATGCATTCTTATTTTTAAGTTGTCTGTGGTTGGCAGCACTCCCAGGCCCCAGATGGGTTCTCCCGTTTATTGTGGCAAAAGAAAGTCTCTTTGGTATGTTTTACAAACCTGGATCTGAGCCAAACACCATGACTCATAGTCATTAGGTTTAGCCGAGGAACGTCAATGTCCTTCAGTTGTTTATTCCTTTTTGTTTTAGTTCCTTCTTAGTCCTAACATATAAACAGCACAGCACTGCATCATCATAGCTGCTGCAGACAATGCGATGTTTTGTGTAATAATAAGCTAACTTATTATAATAATTTATGAAGAAGGGTTTGCTGTCATTGTCCCAATATCTTAGTTTCTGCAAACAGAGTTCAGTACCAAAGTGAAGTCTTGCTCACTTGCTGAAATATGCATCACTTAACGACACTCCTTTATGTTTTGCTATAAAAATCAGTAAAACATCAGAAACAGAATGCAAAAGTAACTTCAGTTAACAGACACTTTCACCTTAATAATATGGTTTTGATTTGAGAAGAATATTTCATATATTAGGACAAAGATATGCTCATTATAACCTCCACTGTTAAAGATGCTTTGTCACTTTAAAGGGTAATCTGTTTTCTTAAAAAAAAAAAAAAACATGCAACCTCTCAGCTAAATGTCACACTTCAGAACAGAGCCATGGGATGCAGGAGTCTGGCAGTTGACCCAGAGGATTAAGGCTATGAGTCATTACTGAACTACTTCCTGCTGTCCAGCATTGGATTACTTCAACCTTCATTTAAGCCTGACAGTACTGGGGCTCTTAGCACATTGGGCTGGGCTCCTCAGTGGTCCCTTGACCCCATTCCTGTGAAATTATGATCTCTACCACTTGTAGGTGGATAAATGTAAAAGTACTTCAGTGTGAAAATTGGCCTTTTATAACACCAATATACAGATAAGCTTATTAAAATTATTAGATTTAAAGACAAAGCCAACCATTTACACTTTATGCAGAAAAATAACTACAACATGAGTATACCCTTCTGTAAGTGGTGAGGTATAAATAAAAAACAAATGTATGCACATTTCATACTATGCAACCACATCAAAACATTCATGCTTACTTTACTAATATGTATGAAACTTTAAAAAAGTTCAATATCCATACTCCTATTTATTTATGGGGTGGAAGTACAACAGGTGTCATACATCACTATTATGGATGGGGTAGAAGTACAACAGGTGTCCTATATCACCATTATGGATAGGGTGGAAGTACAACAGGTGTCATATTATCACCATTATGGATAGGGTGGAAGTACAACAGGTGTCATGTATCACCATTATGGATGGGGTGGAAGTACAGTAAGTATCATATATCACCTTCATGGATGGGGTGGAAGTACAACAGGTATCATACCTCACCATTATGGATAGGGTGGATGAACAATTGGTGTCATATATCACCATTATCGATGGGGTGGAAGTACAATAGGTATCATATATCACCATTATGGATAGGGTGGAAGTACAACAGCTGTCAGTTATCACCATTATGGATGGTGTGGAAGTACAACAGGTGTCATATATATCACCATTATGGATAGGATGGAAGTACAGCTGGTGTCATATATCACCATTATGGATGGGGTGGAAGTACAATAGGTATCATATATCACCTTTATGGATGGGGTGGAAGTATAACAGGTGTTGTATATCACCATTATGGATAGGGTGGAAGTAGAACAGGTGTCATATATCATAGGTTCAAAGGTTAATAGGTAGGTACTAGACTATTGGTCCTAGGGCCTATATAAGCATAGCTAAACGGTACCCTGGCTTTCGCCACCCAAGAAAATTATTTTCCTGCACCCCTGTCAAGCAGAGCCACAGAAGTGATCCCTACCTCCCATCCATTCATCAAGATTTTTCTTGAAGAGCGCTAATGAGGAGCTTTGTTTGATATAGATAGGTAGTATGTTCCAGAGTATGGGAAGTCTCTGGGACAGGAATCTGTCCCTCCAGCATGTTCTGTTAATTGTGGTGAAAAGGTTTAGGTCCCTAGACCGTGTAGCTCGGAGGGATTGGGATTTCTTTAAGTGGAACATGTTTAACAGCTCTGGGTTTGACACAGCTTTGTATGTTAGGCAGATATCGCTTCTGAGTAGGCAATATGCGACGGAGTAAAGCTGGAGTTTTTTGAGACTGTCTGAGTAGAGCATCTGTTTGAGGCCGGTGGCCTTTCCAGTTGTTGTAGATGTCTTGTGAGGTACGTACCAAAAGGGGTGTTGTACTCTGTAATGGGTCTAATGAGTGATGAGTAGAGGGGAACAATGACCTCTTTTTTCCTGGATGAGAAACCTTTTGTGATGAGGTGTGCCACATAATCACCATATCACCATCACATAATCACCATTATGGATGGGGTGGAAGTACAACAGGTGTCATATATCGCCATTATGGATGGGATGGAAGTGAAAAAGTTGTCATATATCACCATTATGAATGGGGTGGAAGTGCAACAGTTGTCATATATCACCATTATGGATAAGGTGGAAAGTACAACAGTTGTCATATATCACCATTATGGATGGGGTGGAAGTATTACAGGTGTCATATATCACCATTATGGATAGGGTGGAAGTACAACAGGTGCCACATATCACCATTATGGATGGGGAGGAATTAAAACAGGTGTCATATATCACCATTATGGATAGGGTGGAAGTACAACAGGTTTCATATATCACCATTATGGATGGGGTGCAAGAACAACCAAATGCATTTATAACCATTTTATATATAGAAATGAAATTATTATTCAAAGTTATTTTTTTTTAATTAATATTCACTGCCTCACCTAGTCCTACCAAACAGCTCTGCATCCAGACAAAGGAGCATACAATTATACTGACATCAGTTTTTAACTAGTGGTAACTTAAATAACATAAGTTCACCTAAGTGTAATGCCCTATTGTAAGAAAAATATTATCTACGTGGTAGAACTAGGTAACTTAAAAAATACAGAATCCATTATTCTTCAGTAAAGAGGCTCCACAACAGACCCAGGGAATCACAAAAAATGTATTAATTTAATAAATTTGTTACAAAGTTCTACTTTTTTAGAGTTTGATGGTTCTCTGCATCTTAATTGTGCTTGTTTCTTGCAAGAGTGTGTTGTAGTATGTGTGTGTGTGTTTGTGTGTGTATTCCCAGTAACAGAGTGGCATAGAAATAAAATAAGAACCTAAAAACCTGTGGACTATTCTTTTCCAAAAAACTTTTCAAAGCAAGTAGTAAATAAAAGAAATAAATAATAATACAGTAACTTTTATTACTAGTGGACAAGCAAAGTCAGAATGATAACACAGGATGTGTTCAGCCACTAACCATCCATTCCATATGTGATAGCCCATCCTCTGGGCCATTGATCAAGGAGTCTCAATCCTCACCATAGACACTGTTGAGGGACATTCACTTGGAGCAAAAATGGATGCATGCAGTATTTCCCAATGCAGCTCTCTGTACCAACCACAATTTCTGGTGAGTACACAGAGAACACACTCCCGTCCTGGAGCTGGGTTTCCCTTTCTCTCACCAGATCCCAAATTAAGAACCAACACTGACCACAGCTGTAGAGTTGAGTCCCCAGCTGAGTGTTCCAAGCCAAGTCTTCCACCACCCTCTGTGTGAAACCAGTGCTATGTGTTCCTGCTCCATGTAGTTGACACACACACACATACACATTCTTTGAGATTTGATTTTCAGACACACACCTGGGAAAGGCTGGCACAGATTTACAAGCTATGGGCACACTCTCTGAGATTTGATTTTCACACACACACTTGGGAAAGGCTGGCACAGATTTACAAGTTATGCTCCATCTGCCCATACTGTAAGGTTGATATTGCCACCAGAGAACTCCAAAGCCAGTTACTACAAGGCTCTTACAAGGGTACCCAATTATACTGAATAAAAGTAATACTAATACAAATGGTAGTGTTTGACCAATGCAGCAAGGCTTTCTGGAGCAGCCACAGTGTCACCAAATAAATGTAAGTACTCTCAAAGGTTAAATATTTCCTAAAAAGCCCAATCATGATGAAAAGGTTTAAATATATTTAATAATACATAATAAAAATAACATGAACATACTAAATATCAATTTACAATAAACACCAGAGTTTCACTTACAGGAAATATTAAAAATAGCACAGGTGGAAAGGTTCACACAGATACAAAAAAACTATTTTTAACTAATCTCACTGTATTTTCCTGACTGATCTAAAGAATTACTGTCCCCTAGTTCACTTACTAGAGCAAGGCAAGATGCTGTGGGTTGAGTGGTTTTCCTTCCTTTTAGATTTCACAAACAGACTGCCCTGACACTTCTGTCTCATCTAGTATTAAAATATCATTTCAGTGCTGGATTGCAAAATGACATTCCATGCATCTGGTCATCTGACTCTGGTTCCCACACTAGCCCCTTTGCTAGAAACTGAACCAGAATCTAGCACATATGTGCCATAATACACACACACATGAAGCTTTGCTAAGATGTGTTATAGCATCTGGAAGCTATAAAACCATTTCAAAAAATGTGTACCTTTCCAGGGTAGCAATTAGTTCACCCCTAAGAACAATACAGTAGGACACCTAGTCCTGGTTTTCACAGACATTTTGTGTCAGGAAAATTAATTTCAAACTATTTTTCAAAGTTATCTGGACTGAGATTAACCTCTTGTCTTCCAGTATCCTCTGTTACAATATATTCATTTCAACAGTTACAATACAGTCTGACATACAGGTATATTTCTTTTCTGTACAGCATGGACCCACTGTTGGTAATTTTTTTTAACACAAGCAACTTTACAAATACATTTTCAACATAAGCACCTGTACAAATTAATTTGATATACAAATGACATGTAATTCTTTACAAAACTCCAGCTGTCTATCCTGGCATATGTTATACATCCACTGCCCTACTTCTCCTGTCATAGCTGGCAATAGCTCACATCATTACACCAAATGCCTTACACAATATTTATTGTTAATTTTAATATAATAAAGTTTACCAACAAACCATCTCAATCTGTAGTTGTCAAGGAGATAATCTGTTCACTTTGAAAGGATGAAATTCACTCTAGTATGACATAAAAATGTGCAGTAATAACTTTTGCTATATAAAGGATACAATAGTAAATGAACATCAAAAAATATTTTAATCATTATTGCATTCCCTTCTGTGCATGCATAGCATATTTAAGTAATGTTGATAAAATGTAGCACAAAAACAAACTAATACAAGAGAAAATAATATTTTATGATAATTTGAGTTCTTCATATCCAAGGGGAAATATTTTCCATACTACCAAACCAGCCCACTGAGCATACACTGATTCACTTCTATCACCATCATCTGCATACAGAAATACAAATTAATGTAATATGTGTTGTCTTGTAACTCTTACATAAAAGGGGGAGCGTCTTCTGTAAAGATTTCTTTTAACATGTATAAAAGTAATTGCTTCGGTTTACTGATGGGATGATTCATCATAAATAATGAAATTGGGTATCACAGGTTAGGTTGTCTCATCAAAAGACCTTATTGCTTGGCCCCTCATAGTACCTGTATGCAAAAGTAGCAAAATTAAAAAAAAACTACAGTAATTAAACATAATTAGATGCGATTAGGACAAAATTTACAGATTAAGTTAAACGACATTGATTTGGGGGTATTTCAAGGGATGTGGAAGGAATATTATCTAGAGAATTTTTTTCCCAGACTAGAAAGAGAAATTTTTGAATGCTCATCTGTTTGTATTATTATGTAAGGTTTGTAGAAATAACCATTCCATTTTTAATCTTTTTTTTTTAATCAAGAAGATTAGCTAAACATTCAAATCTTCTGGCATATTTTTAAATATGTTTGTTTCCTGAGAGATCAGTGAGTAAAATAACTGTCAGGGTTTTTCTACTTTTTATTCTCTTGGACTTAAAAGTTAGATGGCTGAAATGTTATTTCCATCAGTTTTATCTAAGTGAGTAGAGTTTGCTTTTATAACTCATGTTCAGCAGTTGAGGCATAATTGGCCCAGGTGTGATCACCTTTTGTCTGCACAGGGGTGTTGAAACAGGAAGTAATAGGTTAAACAGAAGTAAAAAAATGCAGCTGGAAAATGGAGTTGTACCCCCCCCCCCATTGTTCCCTCTTGATAGCCAAGGCACCTAAAATAAACTGTTATGGACCATTATTATTTATTAATTTAGATATAGTCTGGTATGCTGTTTCTTTAGTGGGTGGCTCTTTTAATTAAAAAAAAATAACACAATGATTTGAGGATAAAAACAACTAAGTCATATCTTTCAATTGTCTCTGAAAGGCTGACTGCACAAATTATTGTATCTAGCTTAGTTTTGATATTTATCCATTTTTACTTCTAAACTGGCTTCAGTCTTAAACATCTCCTTCAGTTCTGAGGAATGAATGGTAATGCATGAAGTATTAGCAATTGTTTGTTGTAATGAGAAGTTTACATGCTATTTTCAGGTAATGGTCATGTTTTGTAGTTACAATTCTATTAACTTGTAGTTTTGTCATAGCTTTTTGTATCAAAGGATAAAAGTTCAGCAGATGAATGAATGGCTTTAATATCTTCTTGTGATTAGTACAGATTCACAGATGTATTAAAATCACATTGCTGAGATATAAATAAAAATATATATATATAAAATAGGTAACATCTGCAACTCGTACTCAAGTTGGATGCATTTTGCCATATAAATGTGTTATTACTGAGTAGATTTGTCAAAAGGAACAGCAGAAATCAAGTAAATTATTTAAATTTATGATGTGGTTTGGAAACCTGGCCTAACCATGCCCATGCTGATTGTGTATACCTGTCTTAATGAAAGTTCCAACTGTATTAAATACCTTAATAAATTATTTTAAATGGCTCATCCAGTCATTTTATCCAGCCTTAATCACACAGTGTTTGATGCTCTGGTATACTGTACACCAGGTGAAAAAGGTTTGTTAATATGGGTGATATGAAAATAAAAAAAACACCTTACATGATTTATACGGTTTGGGTGTAGGTAAGTAGTACTTGGAAGATTATTTAATAATGATACATCCCAGCTTTGACATTTATTAGTTATGGATATATATATATATATATATATATATATATATATATATATATATATATATGAAGTAACCAAAAAGACCTTTAATGCCTCAGTGTAGCTCTCACACTGTTGTAATGATTGATTTTTAGGTACTAGGTAGACACACACAAGTAAGTATCCACTCAGAGTACATTTATCAGTCGCTAAGAGTCAAATGCATATTAGCCCATTGTAAAGCTACAAGTACATGCTTTGCCTTACTGTTGTCACTTACCACATGTTGTTATTATACAGAGATCTGAAATATTAGTGCTGTTATTACAAATTACTGAAGTGAGTTATGTTATAAGCACATTATTATACAGAGATCTGAAATATTAGTGCTGTTATTACAAATTACTGAAGTGAGTTATGTTATAAGCACATTATTATACAGAGATCTGAAATATTAGTGCTGTTATTACAAATTACTGAAGTGAGTTATGTTATAAGCACATTATTATACAGAGATCTGAAATATTAGTGCTGTTATTACAAATTACTGAAGTGAGTTATGTTATAAGCACATTATTATACAGAGATCTGAAATATTAGTGCTGTTATTACAAATTACTGAAGTGAGTTATGTTATAAGCACATTATTATACAGAGATCTGAAATATTAGTGCTGTTATTACAAATTACTGAAGTGAGTTATGTTATAAGCACATGCATTATTATTCTGGCCAATTAAAAAGAAAATTATTTTCCAAGGAAAATATACTTCTGTACTCATGATATTAGAACTGACTGATTGACATCATAAACAATATTTTTATTTTCTAAGCAGATTAATAAATAGTTACATTTCACAGACAATATGATGTTACTTCCTTAACATAATAGCACTGGATTTATTTCTGCAAGCCATTATTTGAACAGGAATGCTACGTCTATATACTTCATTTTCAATTACGGAGTATTTTATTCTTACAATTCATCTGCCATACAACTGTGCTCATAATTAGTGCACACCTGTTCTGCTGTCTCACTGCTTTTAGTGCTGATAGCTCAAACAAAATATAGCATCACATAATATCAGTGTTAATACACAATTAATGTTAATTATGGTGAATTAAAACACATTTGTGGAACTTTTAGTACTGTTTTTCAAACAATCCACATTACTTTTCGGCATATTAAGGTATATGGAACAATTTAGTTTGAATGAAAATTTTAATGTTCAGTTTACCACCACTCTTAGTAACACATAACTTGTGTGATAGTTCAACTTTTTGGTCGTCTTTGGAGGTGTACTGGGCATGTGCAGTTGTTTGGTACAATTCATCAACATGCTTAAACTTGTTTGAAACATTTTGTTGCAATTTTCAAAATAATTCAGTTACTTTCCAGGTTCCCATAAACATTTACCATATTTCTTTTTATGATACTGTGGCAGTCAAACATTTACTTTAATCCTTCGCTTATTTTATGGTACATACAGTCAGTAGATTTCATATTTGAGTCTGATACAATACTCTGGAATGCATCTGAGGATTTAGTGCTACCTGTTTACAACTGGTATCATATCGGCTGTATGTGATGGTCACTGCTGACATGTAGCCTCAACTCCGAGTACCCAATGTGGAAAGGGGGGGGGGGTTGTTGCTGATGTCAGTCAAGAAATGCAATTTGTTGTTTTTAAAGACAGTCAGATAATCAGGACTTTGGATGAATAATATTTCATTTAAAGGTGAATGCATTGGGAATACAAGTCCAGTCTGAATTACCATAGCCATTTCTGAACCTTTTTGCCAGCCTGTAACTCAGAGCAACAATAACTGCTTATAAGGAAAAGCTATCTATATTAATCTTCTGAACAGCCATCTTGAAGCATCTTGTCAGCTGGTAGGAAAGTCTTACGGTAAGAAGGTACAAGGCAGTTCAGCTGAGAATAATGATCTGCTTTATTGCAGAGACAAACACGTACTTGGGAAACTAGAAATCAAGGTTCTTTCTCCTTGACCTACAGAATGCTTGATGTTTTATACTTTCTTTAAAATCAGCATTATTGTAAAAATCATTGGATGACCACTGACCAATTAAAAATAAGCATTACAGCATTCATTTTGCTAAGATCTCCTGAGTACTAGCTTATAACTTGCCATATTAGGCATGAGTTCCAAATTATATAATATAACTTTCTACTCAGTAAGTACAGTCGTGTAAATTAACCTTAACCATAACAGTAGATTTCAAATTATTGCTGATGCAGTAGCCATAGCTATAAGCACCAGGGTGCCTTCCACATGTCCAAACTCTCGAGCTGAGTGATAGTCAAGTTTAGTCACAAACCCCTTCAAAACTTTCTTGCTAGCAGACAGAGGGAGGCTAAAGCCTGAAAGAACAATGCTAGGAATAAGAAAAAGTAAATGTCCACAACCTGGCATAAAAACAAATCAAAAAACAAGGGTGATGGAGCAGCTACTGCAGGATTAATCATTCGAACATCTATTGTTATGGTGAGTTCAACTTGCACAACTATGCTATGTTTGTCATATTGATCACAGCTGCAGGAGCTTACTGTAGCTAATTATATTTGGGAGGTTGAAGGAGAAGGATCTAGGAGTCTTTGGAGAATGGTCCTAGCAAGGCATGACCTAGAGAAGGAGTCAAGCTTATAGTACTGTGCAAAAGTATGTACAAAGGACCAAGTAGCACCTTCTAAATACTTCTAGAATCCAACCCTTCCCAAAAAGCCATAGATGAAGCCAAGGCCTTGAAAGAGTAAGCCATGACCCTGTCCGAAATAAATTTGTCATGGTGAATCTAACAAAAGGTAATAGTCTTAGACAACCATTTGGAAATAGTCTGTTTTTTTAAAGATTGCCCCTTCTTCTTACCTTCAGAAGAAGTGAGCAAGTTATCAAAGATCTAAAAGATTTAGTAATGTCAAGATAATATCTGAATTGTTTGTGGACATCCAAGGTATTGAGTATCCTTTCACCTTCATTTTTAGGTTGAGGAAAGACAAGAGAGAGATAGATATCTTGTCTTAAAGTAAACTCAGTTGCCACTTTCGACATAAAAGAAGGACTAATTCTAAAAGAATCCCTGTCCCTATGGAGAATTAGGTAGGATTAACTCAAAATAAGAGCTTGCAACTCAGATACCCTTCTTGCAGTGGTCGGAGTAATCAGTAAGACTGTTTTCCTTGTTAAGAACCTCAAATTAGCCAGATTATCTGGTTCAAGTGGAGCAAATAGAAATAAACAGAATATGTTCTACCACTAAGATAAAGCCAGTAGTACTACAAAAAATGTACTAGGATAATAATAAAAGTAAACTGGCACTCGATAGTAAAAAACAAAAAAAAAAAAAAAAAAAAAAAACAGATTTTATTCAATTGCTAGTTATTAAAACTTTCATCATATAAGCTTCTTCAGGCAAATGGTTTAACTTCTGATAAGACTGCATTTAAATACAAAACTAAAGTCATGTAACAATATTACCTAAAACAAACGATACAAAAAGACAGGGTACTTAAAAACATATAAATAAAGTACAATAATAAACTACAATAATAAAGGATTATCAGTTATTATAAAATATATATCAAATTATATTTAATTTCTCTTTCAAAACTGGTTTTGTGTTATGTTATCATTGAAACCTGGAGGTAAATGTGCTATAAATCATATCACCCACTTATTCTGTAGATCCTCTGTATAATTTTTTAAGATCACCCCCTAATACTTTCTTGTATAGTCTGTAAAATTAAGAAATAAAATTCATGTGATGTGTTTGTTTCCTTAATGTGTTTATTTAGTGCATTAATGCCTACTTGTCTTCTTATATCTGAAAGATGTTCACATATTCATTCTGTTTAGTTTTCTATTTGTTTTATCCGTATAAAAGGCATTGCATTACAAGTGCCACTGCACTTAATATAAAATGAATTTAGTTTTACAGGATGTGTAAAAGATGTTCCAGAAAAAATGTATTTACAAAACTGGCAATTATTACATTTCTGGGTAGCACATTTAGATATAACTGCTTTATTTATATATTTATTCCTGTTCCTTATAACACAATATATTTTTTAAGTTATTTAATTCATCTTTTCTAACCAAACTTAAGATGGTCTGCAGTTATGTCTTTAAAAGTTGGAATGTATTGTAACATAAACCAATATTTTTTATTGTATCTTGTATCTTATGTATATTTGCATCATAAGGAAAAATACATCTAAAACTTATTTTATTTTTATTTTTAGCTTTAATATTGTTATTAATATTATATGAATTTTGAAACTGAGCATCTTGTTTATCTGAACAAATAGGTCTTGTATGATCTACACCATCCTGTCGTATTTGTGAAATACATTTTGTAATGTCATTATTCTTATAACCCGTTTCAAGAAAGTCTTTAGCCATGGAATTCATTTGTTTATTCATATTATATTTTCTTTGTTTGGTCTAGCTACATATGCAAATTGAATTTTAACTGTTTTATTAAAGATATGAGAGGGTGCATACTACTTTTATGTAAATATGTATTTTTCTTAACACCATTTTTAAAAAGAGTAGTTTATCTGTACTCCTTTTAAATAACCTAATTTCTAAAAAAAACACTGTGTGTATATATTGAATATTATGTTTAAACCTTAAAAAATCAGTGGTGGAATTTAAATACAATAAAAATTCATTAAAAGAGGTAAGGGAACCATTCGATGTTAAAAACAAATCATCTACAAATAGTCTGTAAAAAGGTATATTCCTATAGAAGCAATTATTGGCCTCAGAAAGAACAAATTCAAGTTCCCAGTTGCTCATAATTAAATTAGCACATCTGGTATCCATAGGGCGTACCCATGGCTACACCCTTACACGGTTTATAAATATGGTCATGAAACAAAACATTGTTTTTTAAGACCAATATAGATAAAGCACAAATAGCCTCTGTTTCTGTTGTTGAATAAACTCCATTTAAGCTTATGAAATTATGTAGCTACTCTATTCCAGTGTCATTTGGAATAGATGTAAACAAGGCATCTACATCTAATGTCACAAAACAATCATCTTAAAACGTTAGTGCTGACCCATACATACAAGTGTTCTAAAAACTGAGAGGTATACAAATTACAGTTGCAGAATGATCATGAACCAATTGAAGTTTAAATTCCAAATACTTGGATATGGGTTCTGTAATCCAGCCATTGGCTCACACAATAGGTCTTAACAAAAGTGTTGTAATGGATTTGCATATTTTAGGTATACAGTATAGTATCTTAGGTGCAGTAACATGAAAATATTCCAGTACTTCCAATAGTATCTCACCATTAAGGTGTATGTCATAATCCATAGTATTAACTTTTGTTAATATATTATCTGCTTGTTTCTTGTCAATGACTAAATATCCATCACTATTAAGTATCTCTCACATTTTAGAGTTATTACTATATCTTTATTTGCAGACAATGACTTTATGGCTTGCTGTTGTTCAACAGTCAAACTATAAAAACATTGGTTATCTGTTTCTATAAGTTGATATATATCATTTTTAACTGCTCATTCCAATGTCGCAGTCAAAGGATTATAAGCGGGAAGAAATGTACCACTTCTACTTACAGCTCTAGCATTACAATCATTAAAGTCTGCTTTACCTTTAACCTTTGAACCTGTAGTTAAAAACTGTCATCAGTAGTCTGAATGACTACCATCCAGTGGTACTTACTCTAGTCATCATGAAGTGTTTTGAACAACTGGTTATGTGACGCATCAAGGACAGTCTCCCAGTCACCTCGGATGCACACCAGTATGCTTACAGAGCAAATAGGTCCACAGAAAATGCCATCTCCACTGCCTTACACACACTGCACTTTGTCATCTTGAACAGCAAGGGGAGCTATGTGTGGATGCTCTTTGTAGACTTTAGTTCAGCTTTTAACACAGTTTTCCCAGATAGACTGGTCACTAAACTCACTGGCCTAGGACTTTTAGAACCTACCTGCCATTGGATTAAAGACTTTTTGGCTAACTGTCCTCAAATGGTAAAACTAGGCCCATATCTCTCCTCTACTCTCAGGCTAAACACTGGTGTCCCAGAAGGCTATGTGCTGAGCCCCATTCTGTATACTTTTTACACCCACAACTGTGTCCCCTCTCATTCTACTAATACTATCATTAAGTTTGCAGATGACAACACAGTGGCTGGACTTATTTCAGGAGGAAACTAGACAGCATATAGAGATGAAGTTCAAAGACTGGCTGCATGGTGTACTGAGAACAACCTTACCCTGAACTCTGCCAAAACAAAATAACTCATAATAAATTTCTGGAGGCACAATGCAGATCACAACCCAACATACATCAATGGAGACCATGTGGAAAGGGTTCCTGCCTTTAAGTTTCTAGATGAACATTTGGCAGATCATCTCTCTTGGTCCATAAACACCACAGAGGCAATCAATAAGGCAAAGCAGAGACTCCATTTCCTGAGGATCCTCAGGAAAAATGACTTGCAGGAGAAACTACTGCGGTCTTTTTACTGCTATTTTATTGAAAGTGTGCTGACAGTACTGCATTTCCACGTGGTATTCCAACAGCTCGGTGACAAATGGGAAGGCCCTTCAAAGGATCATTAACTCTGCCCAGAAAATCATTGCCTGCTCACTGCCCTTTTTGGAGGAATTCTTCAGCTCTTGCTGTCTCAGCAGGGCAACCAACATCTTGAAAGACTCTTCTCACACTGGACATCACCTGTTTGAGCTGCTGCCTTCTGGAAGATGGTTCAGGTCCATTCCAATAAAAAAGACTTGGAGTTTGTATCCCAGAGCAGTACGTGAACTGGGCAATGCTAAACACATTGAGCACAGATAATAGCTATTTGCACTATAAGGTATATATTTACATTCCTGCGCACCTTCGCTTATTCCTTTCTTGTGCGATTATACCCAAGTGCAATAACTTAGTAGTTTACTGCATTGCATTATATTGTATTGTTTGGTATTGTATTGTATTCTCTTACTTATTCGTGTTTACTATACGTGAATGCACCTTAGGATGATTGCTACAAATTGTGCTGTACTTGTGCAGTGACAATAAAGGAGTCATATCTTATCACGGGTAGTCTACAAAGGGAATATGACCTAGTTCTCCCTTGCTTGTGGCTGTAATACTTGACTGTGGTATTGTCTGCAACCACTTGAAGATCCCAGGGGACCAAAGATGGCTCAAATAGTCAAGTGCCTTGATGAGGGCAAGCATCTCCTTGATATTTATGTGCCTGCATCTATCCTTGGCATCCCACATCACCTGCACTTTTATCCCTGCTGAAACTGCTCGCCAAGCAAAATCCAAAGCATCTCGTGTGGCTGACTGCTTTGGAGCAAAGGATGGAGTAGGTGAGACCTGGATTTTAAGGATATCTGTTGTCTCCACCAAAAGGTTTCTATTCTGACAAACCCCAGTACGGGGATCTGAAAAGATTAAGGGTGTTGATGCTGTGACCCAAGAGATTTAAGGTACTGCATCGTTCTCATGTGGAGTCTTGACAGGGAATATAATGAGAATCATAGATGCCGTGAGACCCAAAATCATGAGGTATTCCTTTGCAGTGACCAAAGTCTGAGTGGAAAATCTTAGAAATAGTTTTAAATCAAGATCTATTTTTTCCTATGGAAGAAAAGCTGTTTTATCTGAGATGTCTAGTTGACATCCCAAAAACACAATCCTGTATGAGGGGCATAAAAGACTTGAATGTTCTCTTGGAATCCCATCTTGTGCAAGAGATCTGTCATCTGAGAGAGAGATGCCTGACATCTTCAAAAAAACTCTGCAATGATAAGCAAGTCATCTAAATATGGAAAAAAAAATGTGGATACCCTGAAGCCTGCAATGAACAGTGATTAGAACTTGACACTTTGTGAACATTCTTGGTGCAGTGGATAGTCCAAAGGGTAAGGCAGAGAACGGATAATGCAGTCCAGACACATACATTCTTAAGAAACATCTGAAGTCTGGATGAATAGGGATATGATGATCATCTTTTAAGTCTAGTGTGAATAATACCCCTTACCCACCTAGGAAGGAAGAACAGGTTCTATCACTCATTGGGACAGCATGTGATAAACAACAGGTGGAAACAAAAGAGTTTGGCCTGCAGGATGAGGAATGACCCCGCCTTGGAAAGGAGGAGTTTCCTTTCACTGTCATCTGTAACCCCGATGAATGATCTTCAGAACCCATTTGTTGGAAAGAAATCTGTTGCTAGAGAGGAGAGTGGAAGTTCAACCTTTCTGGTAGAAAAAAGGGGCCGAGATTGGAGGGGTCACAATGTCTTTTGAATAGACATTCAGGCTTTGTGGACTATTCTTGGTTTTGGCAGGTTTGAGACTTCTTTTTGGAATCCCCTTATCACTTTTTCTTGAACGTCTGTTTACCTGAATTCAGTTGAGACTGTTTATTCTGTTTTTTTTTGCTAAAACTGGATGAAGAAAAAGAAAACCCATTAGACAGTTTGAAAAATGGGAGTTAAATATCTTAGCAATTCCCTGTATCAGCTTGTCGCTTTTATCCCAATTTTTGATCACCTCTGCAGTAGAAGGACCCAGTCACTAAATCTTTATCCAAGGGAGAATTTAAAATCTCATTTTTTACATCATCCGGGAGGTTCTGAGAATATAGACAAGGAAACCACCTTAAAACAGTACCAGTGGCCATAGCCCTGGAAAAAGTTTCAAGAGAGTCATGTACACATTGTAAACAATGAGTCGTGACCTGTGCAACAGAAGAAACTGAAGTTTTTAAAGCAGATTTTTCTTCACAAGAAGAAATAGTAGATAAAACATTCCCCATACTTTCACAATTTGTTAGAATTTAAAATTATGAAAATCAAAGCTGCAGAAGTATATACTTTTTCCGCCTTAGCTAACTATACTTTCCCATCCTACTAGGATTCAAATGAACTAAGTGCTTAGCAGCAGTAGAGTCAACTAACCCTATAGCTGCTGTGTGAGGTTTGGGAATAGTGAATAAAAAATAAACAAATGGCAACAGAGATTTGGTTTTCTCTGTCACTTCTTTGTACTGTGCAAGTGTAGGAATGTAATTCCCATGCACATGGGCAGTATATCAGAATAGTGAAGACAACACAAAAGATAACAGAAGTTCCCTTATACACTCTCATTGTTTTGAAAGGTAAGTCATTTCTTTCTTAAATAACATTATTCGATAAAAGCAATAATCCTGGCCTTGTTCAAGAGAAATCTTGACCAATGGATGGGAGATCGCAGATATACCCCAGGGATTACCTCAGTGTCACTGCTCGACAGAGGCACAGCAAAATAATGGGTATAGTTCCCCATACTAAAGGGGTGGCGTAAGCCACAAAACTATGGGCTAGGCTTGTAAATGCCCTCGGGCAGATAGCCTAGTATGAACCTATGAACCTATGAACCTATGAATCCATTCCTGTTTGTGGGTATATCAGGATTATCCAAGGTTTGCTTTGCTTAATAAATTGGGCTTCACCCTTGTGATCAAACCTCAGCAACTGTGGATAAATCCCGATAAACCCCGTCACAGTCATGGATTGTTACTTTGTTTTCTTCTACACTTTCTCCATTTCCCCTACATTAATTTTCCTTTAGAAAGCTCCCTTCTCCTCTGTCCCTCACATTTTCTAATACCTTCATCTATTTCTTCTTTTTCCACTTCTGCTGTCAGATTGTATTGCATTATATTAGCTTACAATTTCACTTGTTACCATGATTTATTTTTTTAATCTCTTGTGCTTTTCACTGTTTGACATTTACTTACTTCATATTTGTATTCTGCAGTTGTTGTGTCTTTCGACTTTTCCTGGTTAGGGGTCGCCACAGCGGAACTCCGGTCCGCTAATGATTGGCAGTAGATTTTTACATGCCGAGTTACCAGCCCTGACACACAACCTTCAACGAAGGTAAGCCCCATTCACGCATGTCTCCACACAGAAGAAGCTCTAGCTGAGACTCGAACAGGACAACGTCTTACTGTGAGGTGACAACGCTACCGCAGCACCACCACCGCAGTGTATATTTGTACTCTGCAGTGTTATTTCCTAATATGATCTGCTTATCTTAATACTTAACATACCAGAATGTAAAGTAGGGTGAATAACAGTTTAAAACTACAGTGTATTAATCATTTATCTGTGTGCTTTGCTATTCCTTGGTATTAGAACTTCTGTGTAGGAGGGCAATCATAGTTTTTATTATGTATAATGTTATTGTATAATGACCAGTCCTTTGTGTTTTCTGACAGGGATGGATCACCGTTAAAGGTTTGGTTGACAGGGAGAAGGGAGAGTTTTACCTGCTGACTGTCTTTGCAGATGATGGTGGTGTAAAGAAAGACTCAACTGTGGTAAGTAACCATCTCCTGTATAACATTTTCTGTCAACAAAGAATAGCCTCTCTCTTATTTGTGAAACCTGCTTAAATTTTATGATGATAAAATCTGGAAAGTATCATTGTCTTTAGAAAGAAAATGTTATGCTGTTTACCACAGTACAGATGTATACCTATATATTTTCCATCACTGTGACTGTACAAAGAAAGATAACTAAAATGTCTGTATTTGTATGTGTATGTATGTGTGTGTGTGTGTGTGTGTGTGTGTGGCAGGAAGACAACATGTGGCTGAAGTGTCTTTATTTTGCCCTACAAATGATAGGTTAAAACGTATTGAGCTGAATCTCAACAGAAGCTCTAAATGGCAGATTGATATATATGACCCTTTGCAGAGCTGCAGATGCATATATGGACCGCAAACATGATCCCTGAACCAGGGTGTGAAGATGTGAGAGCTGCCAGCCTAGCTAGATAGGATTTTGTAGATAATTCTGTCATTTGTAAATATTAATGTACGCCACATGCTTGTTCACTTTATTAAATGTTGAACTTTAAAAATATAACCACATTGCACTCTGCTGGAGGAAAGCTGATAAGTCAAGCACTGTATAATTGTTTGATCTCAAAACTCTGAGCCGAGATGTCTGTATGAAGGAATTCTTGCTATGTTGAGACCAGAGTTAATTGCTAGAATTTGCATGTATAATGTTTTTTATTGCTGTAGCTTCCTGACCAGGTGCAAGATCAAAAGGGCTGCTAAACTCCAAGTTTCTGTTAGCTTGGGAACCAGAGAAAAAAATGATGTAATCTGAAATGAGTCAGTAGTACTGTGTTATCAATTTAAGGACAGAGAGAGACAGACTCTGGACATTTTTGCATTTGTTTTCAGAACTGACATCACCAGCACTACCTCTCTCTATATGTAAACTGTGAATGCTCTTAGATATAACAGGAAATAGAAAGATTAGACTAGTTGTTTTCTGTATTGATGTCAGAACTATTCTACTGTATTATTTTAAGCATTTCTTGTGATCTCTGAACTCTTGACTAGCACTGTGTATTAAGAAGTATTGTCTTGTGTTCTTTATTATTAAATATTTTTAAACCTTTCAACTGTGGCCATTTTATGTAGAGATAATTTAAGATCTAGAGTACATTGCATGTATATAGTGATACTGTACTACGCCACTCCAAATAAGCCTTGATGTTAGTCACACCATTTGGATAATAATATTGCACAGTAATAATTGGACATCCCTTGGTAAGAGCTTTATTAGCAGCTGATATTAGTGGTTGGTGGCAGTGATTATTACCTCATAGCCTGGCAGGAAGGGGCATAGCTGGAGAAACCTGTGCCAGCCTTCCCCAGGAGTGTCTGTGTGTTTGTATTTAACTCATATCTTAGCGAGAGAGAGAGAGAGAGAGAGTGTGTGTGTATGTGTGTGTGTGTGTGTGTGTGTGTGTGTGTCAGCTACATGGGCAGGGACATGCACTGGTTGGACAGAGAGGGTGCTGGAGGTTTTAGCTTGACCACTAGGCCTAGATTTGGACCCTATAGCTGTGCCAGTGGGGAGTCTTATTTGGGATTTGGAGAGAAAGGGAGGAACCAGCCCCAGACTGACTGTGATCTCTGCTTGCTCCTAAGGGAAATTGTACTTTACTGTGTGTGTATTTGTTATCCTTCCCAGTGTGGATACCCCTCACTTGTGTTAGTGGTGAGGATTGAGGCTCCTTGATTGCTGGGCCAGTGTACAGGCAACACACAGGGCTCAAATGAACTCCCGTATCTGCTTGGAACTTTTCAGAGGCAACGATCATATGCACATGCATTTCATATATATATATATATATATATATATATATATATATATATGTGTGGTTTTAATTGCTTACATCACTGATAAAAATTATTTAACCAGCAGGAAGTGATGTGTAAACTGTTTGAAAAAGTTTGGCAGGAGCCAAACGAAAGCGCTCATCTGATATTGCCTGATATTCATTCTTTGTGGATTTTTGTCTTTCATTAAACTTTTGTCAAGCAAGTCCGTTTTTTCTTGGTTTTGCTTTGTTTCGTTTGGTTTTACTCTTATTGTCTTGGTTTTGTGGTTCGGACATGGCTGAGATGGAGGTTGAAACAGCATCTGAAAGTATTTTGTGCAGTCTGACACAACTTATAGAGAAATTAACGGACAGAATGGATCGTTTGGAACAGCGTACTTTATCGCAAGGTTTAAATTTAACCCTTCATTCTAATCCCTTTGTAGAGATCAACGGGACTGATTCTAATGGACAAAATATGAGTCATTCACCACTTGATAGTCGTATTAATGTAGGAGAAAATGAACAACCATCTACTTCAGTTGACTCAAATACAAATAGAAACAATAAAATCTCTTTGTGGTTAAATAACAATTATGGTTTTTCTACGACTACGAAGAATACTACAGGTATGCAAAAGTCATTTAATGACAAACTATCCGAATTAGACTATGTACTTCTCAAAATTAAAAAAATTGCAAATGGATAATTATTTTTTTGAATGTATTAAGAAAAACATTGTTCCAAAGGTACTACGTGTTTGGAGATTTCCTACAGGACTTATGGCTAATTCACCATTACACATAGATTTAATTAAATTATTTGATAAATTCGGTATGAATTACATGAATTTGGTAATAGGTGACAATAAAAAGACCATTGAATTATTGACAGAAAAAGCCAGTGAACTGAATTTAGTAGTAAAAAAACGATCCACCCTTCACTAACAATGATTTTGACTATCAACGAATTTTCAAATCTATTGACGAAAAAATGAAGACCATAAAAGATAGAAAGTTAAAAAAATTAGAACGTGACATTAATTCTTATGGACAAGGCACAGCGTACCCTGCACCCCCTTTGTCTCAACAATGGGGGTGAAATTAACACCTAATGGTAGTGGAAACAGTAACAACAGTAACAACTTTAACTTAAACACCATTGATGACAAGGGTGAATTCGAGGACAACACTTTTTTAGATACAGATATGTTTCCACCCCTCCAGAGATCCGAAAGAATAATACAACGCCAACAAACTTAACAGCATCAAAATCAGAAAAATTGGGGGCCACAGAATCAAACCTACACACGTGGAACTTTTTCCTGAGGGCTAAACAACAACAACAGGGGTCAGTGGAGGGGACATTAGTGTGTGATATGTCATCCAATAAGAAGCCTACTAAGTACACTAACACTACTGGAGATTTCACTGTGTATAATTATTCAGACTTTACTTTTGATCACAACATTTGTGACTTGTTTTCACGAGGTCAGACGTTCATTCCAAGTAAAAGCATGAACATAGTGTCTTCTATCATTGATTTGAAAATATTCATTAGAAAATTAAACTTAAGTTTATTATTTCACATTAATGAGCAAGTAATGAAACCATTATATGTTTCTAGCTCCTTTAATCCACCTCTTCATCCCACATTGGATACATTCAAAAGAATGCGTGAACTTGATTTCCGCGCTCTTGAAATATACAGTAACAAGAATAAGAGTTACAATTTAACAAGAAACGCATACAACATTCTAAATACGTTAAAGGAGACAAAAAACATTAGATTCATTAAACCAGACAAGGGGGGTGGGATGACAATATTTAACACCCATGACTACAACATGGCACTAGAAAAAATACTAAACAGCAATACATACACGTTGAGTTCACTTAATGAATGAAACATAGCTTACAGACGTATTAGAGGTATCATCTACGACCTATTTATTGAAGGACACATTGACATAGATGAATTTAATTTTATGAACATTTGTCACCCCAGGACTCTATGTTTGGAGTGCCTAAAATTCACAAAGATTTAAATAAACCCCCTTTTAGACCAATTGTTGATGCACAGGGGTCTATTACTAATCCCATAGCAAAATTCATTGATAATTTAAAAAGGTACATACACACTGAAAAACATCTATTGAAAGATTCATGGGATTTTTTGTCAATAATTGGTTCTACTGAATATAATGTGAATGACATACTTGTTACCATTGATGTCAAAGATTTATATTCTGTTATCCCACATGATGTTGGTATTGACTGGTTTAATTTATTTTTGTATGAAAAGGGTTTAAGTCAAACCAGAATTAATTTGTTTGATCAACATATAGACATTATTTTAAGGAATAATTTTATAATTTTCAATAATAATATTTATTTACAAAGCGAAGGAGTGGCCATGGGGTCTCCGTGCGGAGGCCTTTACGCCAATATAGTAATGTATACATGGAGAAAATGTATGTTTTTAATTCAACATTTTTATTTTTGTAAAATTTATTTACGTTTTTTGGATGACATATTTATTTTGTGGGATGGTTGTCATGAGAAATTAGAAGAATTTTTAACATACATTAACTTAACCACTTTTTTAAAATTTACAGCAACCAACTCCACCTCTATAGCTTACTTAGACGTATTATTAGAAAAGGACATTATGAAACGAGATTTACATCTAAAATATATCGAAAAGAAACGTACAGTAACAGTTTTTTGCATTTCAACAGCTGTCATCCTTATACTCAGAAAAGAGCCATTCTAAAAGGCCAATTTGTTAGGGCCTCCAGAATGATTAGTAAAAGAGATGATTTTATAATTGAATGTTTGAATCTGTGTGACATGTTTAAAAACAGAGGTTACCCGGAGAAGTTAATAGATAATATTATGAATGAAGTAGTTTACAAAAGAGACAACTTACATTTCACACCTTTATTAAATCAGGTAGTAAAAACTACTTCTAACGCACTAAGTTTAAATATAGAAAATTTGGATAATGACACCAACATTCAAACAACAATGACTCAAACCAGCATTGAAACACCAATTAACATAGGAGTTCAACACTTTACTAAGAGTTTTATTACCACTTTTAATTCTGATAGTGGTTTTATAAATAATATTTTAAAGAAGAATTGGCAGCTTATTAAGGTGGATGCATCATTACATTCTCATTTTGACAACACTCCATCTATAGTGTATAAAAAAGGCATGAATTTGAAAAAAACATTTGGAAAACACATACAATACAAAATATGGTAAAACATTTAGATGTGGTAGATGCAAATACTGCACTTATGTATTTGAAACAAACCAAGTGATGATAAACAACATTAAGATTTGTTTAAAAGACAAAGCTTGTTGCAATACTGAAAAAGTTGTTTATTGTGCCATATGTAACAATTGCACCACGTTTTACATAGGTAAAACAGAAAGAAAATTTAAAGAACGTGTTGGTGAACACATAAGGGCTATAAGAGATGGAAACGAATTAAATGCTTTAGCAAAACATATTAGCACAAACACATCTCACAATTTTAAGTTTGTAGTATTGGATGCCCTGAAAGTAGATATTAGAGGTGGTGCGTGGCAATTACTACTAGAAAGATGTGAGCTAGAATGGCAATTAAGGTTAAACGCAAATAATTGGCCAGGGTTGAACAATTCCTTATCTATTGGTAGTATTTTAAAATTAAAATCACTAGTGAGATAAAAAAACTCTTTCTACTACTACTTATTTATTTATTTATTTATATGGATTTACCACCACATTTAATAAGTATTTCACACCAAAATAGTTTATTTTATTTTAAAATTGATTATATGCACACATACACGTACACATACATTTACATTAATTCAAACCTTACAGGTTACTAATTTATTTATTTATTACTTTTTTATACTATTAAATTGTGTACTTTCAACACCTTTGTTACTATTACTGTTTATATTACTATATGGTTTTATTATTTTTTCGTAGTTAAACTAAGAAAACGCATACATGGTTTTCTGTTTGTTTAGTATTGAGTGTAATTTATAAACATACATAATATGTACAATTTTATACTTATATTCTGAATTTTTTATTTGATATTTATATTTATATTCATAATTTTAATAACTACATTTTGTACTTTTATAGATTTCACTTTTACATTTTACAATTTCACAATTTATAATTGACACTGCGAATACCACACATGGAATGAATTAACAAACACAAACATTTTAATTTATGATCACTTTGAGTTTAGTAACAGAGTTTTGTGAATATAGTTTCAGTATTTTATACATGTTCACCCTCGCTAGCATTAGTTTTGTGGAAAAGTTAATACAACTTTTTGTACATAACATTTCGTATATTCTATAAGATTATATTTATTATTATTTATACAATATTTATTACATATTATTTATTTTTAACTTGCAAGTTGACACAAGAGATGTTTATTCCCATTCACACACATACATGTTATCATTTTATATTCATTTTTTACACACCTTACACATTCTTTGACATCCTTGTATACAGGGTTGGATTTGTGAGCGCACATCATACGCTGTTCCTTTGTGTGCATTTCTTGCATTTTTGGCACTTTTAACATGCAGTCATTATGCACACATATGCATATGTTCTTTGTGCATATATTCATTGACCTTCTGTTCGGTACGCACAAAATTGTTTTGATTGTAAAATATTGTTTGGATCGCAAAAAACTGTTTTGTTTGTATTGTTTTTAAAGGTTCTTTTATGTAGGCATGCTGCCTCTTTAACATTTTGAATGGTTTTAATTGCTTACATCACTGATAAAAATTATTTAACCAGCAGGAACTGATGTGTAAACTGTTTGAAAAAGTTTGGCAGGAGCCAAACAAAAGCGTTTATCTGATATTGCCTGACATTCGTTCTTTGTGAATGTATTTGTCTTTCATTAAACTTTCGTCGAGCAAGTCCGTTTTTTCTTGGTTTTGCTTTGTTTCGTTTGGTTTTACTCTTTTATATATATATATATATATATATATATGTTTGTATATGTGTAGTGTATGTACACACACACACACACACACACACACACACACGCATACATATCTGTAATATAGAAATCCTGTGAGTGGTTGATCAGTCACAGGAGAAATGGTTGTCTGTAGCTGACTGCATGTGCAGCCAACTGAACATACAAACTATGAACTGTAGCATATGTTCAGTTCCAAAATGGCCATAACCACCAAACACCCTCAAGATGATACACACCCTCCGCAACACAGGTGTTCTTGGGGTTTAAGTAGGACACTAGTCCAGATTAAGATGACAAACACAGAAAATAATGCTGATTGGGGCTATAAAGAGGTGGGGGGTGAGCTTGTGTAAACTTTATTAATATGTTTGTAGAAGATAGGGAAGGTATGTAGAGCTTGGCGGACCACAGTGGCACATTAGATGTAGAAGTGCAGGGCAATGCAAGAATGACATTCCATGGAATTACTGAACTCAACCTTTGAATCCAGCACTACTCCCTTAAACTGCTCTGCATTTATGTAGATGTCAGGTGTCTCCTACATGGAACAGACTCACTGATCATCAGCAGCATTTAGTTGCCATTATATGACATAAAAGAGTTGATACAGTGTAACATTTGGCATTCCAAGCAGGACTTTTATGCACTCATTCCACACTTCAGTGGTATTTTTTGTGTAAGGCAGGACCAGGTGTACCAGATTGGAATGCTTCTGAAATGGGCATCAGAAATGGGAAGCAGTGTGGTGATTCTACTGTTGTGGTTGCTATGCTTCCACAGATGCCCCCTGACATAGCCATGGTAATATAACTGTACTACAGCGATGCACACACGAGGCAGCATGTCTTGGAACTTGATGTATGATGGTACGGCATCTTCCTCTGGTAAGAGTCAGTGTAACACAAACTTCCAAGATTGTGGCATTGCAATTGCTGCAAGAAAATTTGATCCAAAATGAAATAGACATCCTTTTAGTGAGGTGATGGGAAGGTGCCATTTGACAACCTTAATCACTGCTCTGTCAAAATCAGTGAGCAGATATTATGCAGTTATCTTCATCTTGTACTCCATGCCACATGCCTTCTATAAATCCCCATAGGGCCCAATATGCTGTCAGGAACTTATGGTTCATTAGATCATAGATAAGTGACACCAGCTACCAGGTTTTTTTTGAGCCCACATTACCATGTATGGCATATAGATGCCTACATCCTTTTGCCTGTGTATGACAGATGCTTTTCTCAATGTCATTGTGGAGGCTCTCAGGTCGCTTACATTTGCCATTCTAGTCTACAGTACAACTATGTTTTAAATGTCCTATACACAGTGCACTCTGTGTATGGAGTGGCCACATTCAGTTTGGTACATCTCTGGTGTAATATCCATGAGTGCTGTAGATGTGCCTCTAGGGTAAAGTTACAGGTGGATTGCATAGTCAATATAACATCTATTTCCATATCATGCAGAATTTGGGCAGGAATTTCCCTGTGTGGCGATGTTGTAAGCTCTTTATAGTTGCAATGGTCCTAGCTTCATATGGCCATATGGTGTGTGGGTTATGCTGATGTGCCACCAACTTTACCAATTTCTCTCCTGCAGCTCTTCATATGGTCATTGCCCATCCAGTACATAGCTTGCACAATTTTAGGACTCATGCCCAGTAATAGTGGTCCTTCCTTGAACAAGATCTGTAATCTGCATTCTTCTGCACCCTACTAAGCATTCTGAAACCTCATGTTGCACTATTTGGAATCCATCCCAAAAAATAATATGCTCCGTGAAGCTTCCCATTCTAACCTCTCCCTTGTATACAATAATCAGGTTTTTGTATTTCTTTACTGAATTTCCTAATCTACATATAGCATTGTTAGTTAGAATATTCCCTGCTTGTCTCCCCCTTCCAAAATATGTACTTTTGATTTGTAGGTTACCCTTGACTCTACCCACACACATGCAAATATGTAGATATCCTGGTTTCTGCTGTTAAGCTTTTTGCTGTGCGCACATCCTGCTATGCTTGTTTATTAACTGTTCCATTTTCATCCTCCATGCAAATAAATTCCAGAAAAGTCAATAATAATGATTTTGCCAGTTAGTAGTTGCACTGCTGTCATTTTCTGCTAGTTTAAAAATGCCTTGGCAGATCTTTCAACGACTTCTCAGATAAATTCACTCTGTTCATTTTTGAATGTTCTCACAATTCATTATATATATTACCAGTTTTTTGTTTTATTTTGCAGAAGAAAGTTTCGAATGAGTATAATCCAAATACTTTCTTTTTTGATACTATTAATTATATTTTGATTCAATTTATCTCACATCTTTGAATAGAATGGGGGAATAGCTGCTACCCTTTCTTCTCTTTTCTAGACTGTGCATAGCACCCTGGGGATTGGGGAATATTTAGTGCACTTTTATCTCTTATTTAATGGTATGTGCATAGCATCCCAAGTTATGTGTGTGTGGAATTCCCTATGACTTCCGTAAGTGACTCAGAGTTCTACAGCAGTAAGCAGTCTTGTGTTTTCTTTGTACATTCATTAGGGTGTTCATAGCCAGTCTGCCCTCTTTTCCCAGGCGCTTTGCCACTACCAGCGTCCTGCTTTTCTGGCATCTTAGAATATCCTGTTGCCGTATTTACTATTGAAGGAGTGCCTTAAATTGTTAGAGACATCCATTCTTTCTCAGATGTTGTTCCCCCACATTGTACCGAACAGAACTTACCTTAAAGTACCTTTGTGATGCTTCACCAGCTTGTTGTCATTCTTGTTTGTGATGCTTCACCAGCTTGTTGTCATTCTTGTTTAAAATAAACATTTACAGCTGTTTTTATTATGATTTTCCAGTTCACTTATGCTCTGTTCATGGTTTATATAATTCCTGCTAAACATGTTGTGACAATGCTTTACAAGTGGTCCTTTAAACAAAAAATTGTGCCTCAGGACAGTTTGTTTTATGTTTGGGGTACCCTGACCACTGTCCTAATAAATGCCTTTTCTGCAATTACGCTAACCTGACTACACTATAATAACTTGTGGAGGTGATCCGTGAGGGCCTGAAGGCTAGAGAAGAATCTGAGTCTTCAGCAGTTCACATAAATAATTTATTTTATTTTGTTGTAGTTTATTCGTTATATAGTTAACACAGTGAGTTTTGTTTTACTTCCTGCTTTTAAATCTCTTGTATAATAAATTTAGAATTTTGAGTTTGTGAATGCCATAATTTGATTTGTGGGCTGTCCACAACTTATTTAGCATCTTCGACAGTATAGTTTTTCATTTACAAACCACTGATTATTTGGATATATGTATTTTCTGATCGCTTAGCAATTAGATTTTTTAAGAATTAGTTCTACTTAAAAATAGAAGATAAGTTTTTGAACTTGCACATGGGCAGTCAAGTTTTAACTTTTCAAGTCATACATACTGTGTGTACTCTGGATCCTTAATTTTATTTGGTTGTAGGGGATTCTGAGTTGAATACAAGGTCATCGTAGTAGAAATTTGGCGTATACTATTTTCTTGCGTTATTCTGTTGTTTGTTCCATTAGTATGTTAGTGGATAATGGTTTGGTAGTATGGAGTTCATAGGTGTTTACCAGGCTAATGACCACAAGGGCCTTTTTAAGCCTAGCTATGTATCCCAAATTTCTGACACGTTCTGATACCATTGATAAGTGTAAGCATGGACCTGGGAGGTGAACTATTTACAGATTACCTATTTGTATCAGAGACATATGTGCCAAACCAGGGATACATTTCCAGTTTCCCATCCAATTGTCCAGGTTGCACTTGAATTGGATTATGGAGGAATTTTGCTTCACACTGATAGGGAGCATGTTCCATAGATGGGGCAGTTTCTGGGATACATACCTATCTCTCCAGCAGGTCCTATTTATATCACAGGCAAGGTTTAAGTCTTTGGAACAGGTAATTATGGTACTGTTTGTTTTGTGGATATGCAGTAGGTTCATCAGAGTGGGGTCTGATAATGCCCTGTATGCCAGGCATAGATCTCCCCTCAAAAGCCTGTAGGAGACAGAATACAGGTATATAGGGCCTTAAGGCAGTCTGCATAGGACATATTACTTATGCCCTGTATTCTTTTAGTGAGGAAGCTCTGTGGACCTTCCAGTTGTTGTATATGCCTGGTTAGGTACATATCAAAGGGGCATTGTACTCAATGATAGGTCTGATGAATGCTAAATACAGTGGAACAATGACTTCCTCTGACTTAGATCTCATACTTTTGTTTATAAGTTGCACAACGTAGAATGATTTCCTCACCACTGTAGACACGTGATGATCAAAGGCTAGATTAATATCTATGCCTGTCCCTAAGTCCCTGACTACTGGGTCAGTTTTAAGGCATGTGTTGTTAATATGATAGTTATCATGGATGGATGACTTCCTAAAGGATACTATTATACTCTGGAACAGACTACTCATACTCTGGAACCGACTACCTATGTCAAACAGAGCTCCTCATTAGCACTCTTCAAGAAAAATCTTGATGATTGGATGGGTAATAGGAAATTCAACCTGGGGATCAGTTCTGTGTTTCTGCTTGACAGGGGCACAGGAAAATAATTTTCTTGTGTGGCAAAAGCCAGGGTACTTTTTTGGCTAGGCTTGTATAGGCGCTAGGGCCAGTAGCCTAGTACCTGCCTATGAAACTATGAACCTATTATGCATTTAGTTTTAGCCCATGACTCTGACACCAGTTGTTTGTCTGTGTCAGCCCCTCCTGGAGAACATTTATGTCAGTGTGAGATTCAGTGACAACTCCTAATTTGCAATCATCTGCAAATGTAGTCAGCCAGAGACCACTGACATTGGCCTTGACTTCTGAGAAGTAAATGCCAAAAAGGAGTGGTCCAAGGACTGATCCCCTGAGGGACTTTCCACTTGTAACTAGCCTCTTTTTGGTGGTGGACTCCCCAATTCTAACTTCCTGGGTCCTGTCTGTGAGCCAGTTGGCTATCCACTGGGTGACATATGGGTTTGTACCTAACCTCTTGAGTTTGTCAACAATGCCTGAGTAGGGTATTGTGCCAAATGCCTTGGCCAGGTCAAGGCAGGCAGTGTAAACAATTTTGCCCTCATCCATTGTTTTGGTGGCCTTCTCAAAGAAGTCCACCAGGTTGAGTAGGCAAGATCCGCCCTTTACAAAACCAAACTGAATTGGGTCCAGTATCTGGAGGTGTACTGTATCTCTATTGATCATCTCCATGATAATTCTTTCCATGGCTTTGCATATAAGACTAGTTGAGACTTATGGGTCTGTAGATGGTCCACCTTTGTGCAGAGAGATGACTATTGCCTTTTTTCCATGTTTGGAGGCTACAGTTAAATAGTAATTCCAGAGGCCCTGATAGGTCATGTTTTATGCTATTTAGAAGGCATCCTGGGAGATTGCCTGGGCCCATTGATGCAGTGTTCTTGGTCTTAGAGAGAGCATTAAGGACCTGTTCTCTAGTGATAGTAGGGGGGTATATTTGATGATATTTCCTGATGACAGGTTTAGGGGGAAAGAGAAATAAAGTTGGAGCCGAATTTATAAGCCAGGAGGTTTGCTATATCTTCTGGCTCAGTATAGGTGGCTCCATTTACAATGAGCTTTGCACACAATTGCGTATTGCCTTTGAGGTTGCAGACATAGCTAAAGAATGCTTTGAGGTTGTCCTTGGCCTGTGAGGCCAAACTTAACTCAGATTTGACTTTGGTAGACTTTATTTGTCCTCTAAGTTGTCTATTTAGTTTAATGAGTGTGCTTTTATCCTGCTGGGTGCTGCACCTCCTAATTTTTGCCATGATTTTCTTCATCCTTTTATACATCCAATTGATTTTGCGTTTTGTTTTTTGAGTTAGTTCTGTACTACTTCTGGTGAGTGCAGCTGCCTCTATACAGCTATTAACTTGCTTATACAGGGTTTCTGTAAACATTCTGCATAGGCAGAAGTGTTCTCAGGGTTTATAGAGGCTTGACATTTTGCCAGGTTCTCATTTAACAGCAGGAGGTTAGCCTTAGAATAGTTCCTGAATATTCCTGGTTTAGCTGGGGGTCTAGGTTTTATTTTTACTTCAAAGGAGATAATTTTGTCGTCTGACTTTACAAGGGAAGGCATTACAGTGGGGGGGTGCAACACTCTCACATATTAGTGAGGACCAGATCCAGTATGGTTGCACCCCTGGTTGGTGTATTGACTATCTGGTCCAGAGAGTTTGTGTTTACAAAATCCAGGAATCTCTGCGCATGTACGTTTGATGTCGTATAGGATTCCCAGTTAACAGTGGGGTAATTAAAGTCACCCATGAAAATGGTATTGGGTTGGATGGTTAGTGTTTCTAATAAGTTTAAATACATGGTATGGGTTTCCTGGGTCATAGAGGGGGACCTATAGCTTGCAAGGAAGTGGTACTGGATTTTACCTATGGTGATTTTAACATGGAGCAGCTCAAGTGCATTGTCCTGTTTGACCAGCCTGGAAGTATATTTATTTTTGATGTAAACAGAGACGCCTCCACCGTTAGTCCCTGCCTGTGAAGTAGCTGGTCTAAATGTATGGAAGGCATTATAACCCTGCACTATTGGTGTGCTGTCTGTGGCTTTAAGGCACGTCTCTGAGACCACACAGACATCAGCATTTTCTAGGGTAAAGAGAGCTTCCAGGGAGTGGATTTTTTTTGCTTAGATTCCTAGCATTGAGCAGTAGTACTTTTAGATTTTCTTGGATTTGATTTGCTATGTCAGAAGTAGTTTCAGTTTAGCATTTCCTAAAAAAGGCACTGTGGGGAAGACAGTGTCTTAGCTCATATTCAAAATCCTAGAGGGGGAGAGGTGCAGACCATCCCTGGCGAAGTAGTGTGGTTTATTGACCATATCCTTCCATGCTGACAATATTGCACCCCCTTAGAATGACACCAGAAACTAAGCGTAGTTTAATAGTTTGTGTTTCATCGTATGTACATTGTTTTTCTGGGTTACATTTATAAATTTATGTACTATTTAATTTGAATACATGTTTTAGGTTTTTTGTTCTTTACTTTGATTCTACGTTGTTTTTTTATGTTCCTTTAATGGTTTGTGTATGATTTTTCCTCATATTTTCACAATTAATTCTGTGTTAACCATGTATCTATTATTTTTAATTGGGCCTTTACAAACTTAAGAAAAAGATACTAACAATTGCAAGAAGGGAGGTAGATTAATAATGCAGAGATATTTAGGATCTCTAGGTTACCTTCAGTGAGACTTCTGATGCAGTCAATGTACCATAGTACCTCATATTAGCAATTCCCTCACTGAAGAGGTGGTGAGGGACCAATGCTTTCCAGAGTTATATGGGACATCAGGAATGATGGGTACCATCACTTTTGAATTGTCCTGCTTAGCTGAACTCCCATCATCGTAAAAGTGACAGATAGCTAGCATGCATCTCCTTGGGTGTGGGGATGGCACAGGATCCAGTGGAATGTCGATTGTTAAAGTTACAATTAGAAAGATCTTCAAGCCATCATTAAAAGAAAATTCATGTCCAACGGAGAGCCCAGTGCTAGAGTATTCATAGAGGGATCCTTCATTGTTTGTATCCTACTGCATGTCCTTCATTTCTGGTACAGATTTTCTCCTGGTTATCAAGTCCCAAACTGCTGGCCATCAGTCACTCCCAGGTCACAATCTCAGACACCTTCTCTGACAAAAAATATTCCTCCTATTACTAAGATGGTCATTATGAGAATATGTTGTACTTAGAAGTCAAGGAAATTGTTGCCTCAAGCAAAGTTTCTTTTTTTGTTTAAGCCATATTCTTAGTGGACTACTCTTCCCAGCCAGAGTCTCTCGAAGCGATATGTGAAAGTTTGACTTATGCATGGGATTTCGGGCCTTCATTATTGATGGTTGTAGAACAGAGATGTCAGAATATTTAAATATTTTGTACCTACCTTTCCAGAGTTGTTCTTCATCTTTTTCTAGAACAGTTATCAGCCATGACGTTTGTCTGAAAGTTTCTTTACAACCATCAGGCCTCAGTGCACTTTTGACCAGGTAGACTGCTTTGAATCAAGGACTCATTTTTCAGAAGAAACCTAAAGATTCTGGTAGCTAAATACATATTATTAAACTGAAAAGTAAATTGCAAGTAAAAAAGAGTTGGAAGTATTTGCAGTACATTCAAAGAATCCTTGAGAAATGCAGTAAAAGAGGTTATAAACAACTAACAAAATAAGAAAAAGATTGACATGGAGAGAAATGACGGTGCTGTTGGCCAAAGCAGAACATGTACAGAACTGTTTGTAATATGTTACAGACTGAAAAGTGCAAACGTATTAAAACTCGACTGTAAAATCAACAGATGTTTCCATGTATCAAAACAATTATTCAGTACTCAAGAATAAGTACATAGTCAGAAAAGCAACTGTGGCTTTTGCAAGTCATTTCCTCAGAAAAACATGTTGCACAAACATAGTTTAAGGAAGAAAATTAAAATGAGTGATTCCTTTGGAGAGTTTGTAGCGAGTTGTATAATTATTTTTTCATTCTGACTGATTTTTTTTAAGTCTCACTGCAGATAAAGTCTTGTGGACCTGGGTTAAGAATGCTAATTTGTAACTTTATTTGATATGTGTTGGTTTCTTTTACAGAACTGGCATTTCCTCTGTAAATGCTTGGTTACTGAGACATTGTTTACACTTCCAGTAGCACGTTTCCCTTAGAACCTCAGACTTTTGCGTGGGTGGTAATATTTATGATATGGACAGGCAGATGAGCATGTAAAATGTTGGTGTGTTGTGTTATGTTGCACGTACTTCATTCTGTCTTATACTTTTTCCAGCCAAAAGAAGCCAGGATTTTGCAATGATACATTAGCTGAGGTAATGCATCAGTGAACCAGCAACATGTAAATTACTTCATGTGTAATTCCTTTTGACTCTGTCAGTGCTGTTAGGGGAGACACGGCAAGAGGTTCTCCCATTCGATTCTCGACTGGAACACCTTCTGTGTGGAGTCTGCATGCCCTCCCCACGGTCGAAAGACATGCATAGAATGGGTGTACCTTCGTTGAAGGTTGGGCGTCGAGCTGGCACCTCGGCACCGTAAAAGTCTACTGCCAATCATTAGCGGACCGGAGTTCCGCTGTGGCGACCCCTAACCGGGAAAAGCCAGAATAAGAAGTGCTGTGAGAGGAGACAAGTTAACTCTAATGCTCTTAGTTTTCAAAGACTTCAAGGGCCTTGCTCTTTATAGGGTTCTAAACAACATTATTTTCTGGGTGGTCTTGGCTTCAGACCCAATGTTTATGACCAGTTTAGTGTTTTGAGAAACACTTCTCGGTCATTTGTGGATGAAAATGTCTGTCTCCATCTATCGTGTCTTGATCATAAGTGATCTGAAGCAATACATGATTCTTGTTTTTTGAAATTTTGTGTTAATGGCCTGTTTTTGTGTGTGTGTTCATATCATCATAATGTAATCACATCATCAGTATTCGTAAGCTAAATGTTCATCATAAAAGTATTGAGTTCTGAACCAAGACAGTACAAGGTGTTTAGCAGGTACTTCTCTGTAACATAATGTGAGATGATGTTGAAACACTGCTGTTACCTAATGTGTATATGGGAAAAAGCTTGTTCTTTGATATTATGAGAGTGTCCGTTCAAGGACTTTGCAAACAACTTAAGTTAATGTTATATAATGCATCAATAGGAAACCATGATTCTGGGGGCTGCAGACAAATTGTAGTAGTGGTAGGAAGAAAGATGAAGGGGCCAAACAGTTAATAACTTCTGTTAAATGACGCCATTGACCATGTATCATCACTCTGCTTTTTCAGAAAATAGGTTTGAATATAAATATATTTGGGATCAGATATTAGCTAACTGCATTATTTAAATGCAAAGTGGGCAGAGTAATTTTATGCAGTTTACTTTTCAGTTAATGCTAGTACCATTTGAAGATAAAACAATACCACTGCTTCAGCAACATTACACAACTGAATTTAGCCAACATGAGGGGTTACTAGTACAGCCAAAGTTGTTGTATCTTTCGGCTTCTCCCGGTTAGGGGTCGCCACAGCGGAACTCCGGTCCGCTAATGATTGGCAGTAGATTTTTACGTACCGACTTGCCAGGCCTGACGCACAACCTTCAACGAAGGTACGCCCATTCATGCATGTCTCCACACAGAAGACGCTTTAGCTGAGAATCGAACAGGACAACGTCTTACTGTGAGGCGACAATGCTACCGCAGCACCACCACCGATATAACATGTCCAAAGCAGCTGAAAAGCAACTACATCTGCCGTGTGTGATGTAATTGTGCAATATCATGCTAGTTTAAGAAAGTTATTTCAGTCATGAAATTGTTAATATAAATGCCTGCTTTTCTTAAAGCTATACATGTCATTTGATTCATTGAGAGAGAATAAGCTGTTCTCTGCAGTTTATTAGATAACTGCCAGGTTTGTGTTGTGTATAATAATGTTATGATGTATTTGTATGTAATGCACCTTGAAATGAAAGTAAAGTACATTCAGGAAAAGCTAATTCTGGTATCTGCTGCCGACTAACACTGATTTTGTTTTCTTTTTCTCCCTTCTCATGCACCCTGGCAGAAGGTAAGTTTACTTTGGGTATGCTCATTACAGTATCTCTGGGCAGTCTTCAAGCAAATAATAACTTTATTTTTAAATGGAAAATAACTCTGCATTTGATTACATAAATAAAGCAGCCGTTCAGCATTCATCGGCGTGACTTTCAACACTCTTTCTATTGCTGTTTTTTTTTTCTTTTTCTGTCCCTTGTATCAAAAAGTTATCTTCTGAAGTATTCACTGATATATTATTGATGCTTGCTTTTACTGCATCATTATGGACTATATTAGGTTTTACAGAAGTATTCTCTCTTCTGGTCCTCACACCTCCATCAGCAACAGCTGTGCTTGTTGCCGTAATCCAAACCATTGTATAGATCGGCCGACAGTGATGTGGAGACTTGTCAATTACCAGACAATGCAACAATCAATGCAGTTGGACTATGTGCCCTGGAGTCTTGAGAAATATCAGTAGTTTTTATGGCGACAGGTGGATCTATTATATCTTCTCTGCGTTCACCATGAGCGTGTGTGTCTTCAGTATCAGTAACACACGCTCATGGTGAATGCATGGGACTCTCATTCATTCTTATGCAGTCCACATATAGCCATGGAATGGAAATGTGGACTGTGTTGGTCACAGACTCCATATGCCTGGGGAAACCTGCTGCAAATGTTTTTCTCCTGCAACAAAAATGCTTTCATTTTTTTTTTTTCACATAAGTTAACTTTGGTATACCTAGATGAATGCTGTAGTACTGATTAACACCTGACTGATATTCTCCTATAACACATATGAATGGCAGATATCCAAATTATTTCTGGCTAGAGTAAATACCCTTGATAAATTATTTCTTGCTAGGGTAAATGCCCTTGTTAACCAGATGGGCTGAAAAAACTAGCACAGTTTATACTGTGAGAAATTTTGCTTTCAACTCCTGATTTATTACAACAATAAATATATTTTTTTCCATGCAACTGCCATTACTTCAGCAAGGATTTTAGACATATTTTCCATTTTAAATTGTTATACATTTAATCTAGCAAGCATCATTATAATGTATTTAATTTAGTGGCAGCTTCTTGTTACATGCATCCAACTCATTAATATTTGTAGGAAAATGTAGTTCAGCATTGGCGTTAAGATGAAATATTGAGAACAGAAATGGATTTGTAATGATTTTTGTGCATGCTTTATAATTTCCTTCAATGTGAAAAAATAGGTTGGAAGGCAGCTTGAATGTTGGGTTACATTACCATGGAATGGATACTACATTTAAACGAGTTCTATGACTAGTAATAATTATGACTGTTTTTTTTTTATCTGTAATTATGTGTAGCTTTGGGCACTGTGTCTTAGCAAAGATTTGAAGAACATAAATGGAGGCCCCACAGAGATTTTTCAAGACTCTGAAGGGGATTTGTGGCCTACTACATTGAGAAAGAATTGGGTATACATAGTTTAGTTAACATAAGAATAGTATACAAGAAACATTTTCTAACCTTAACATTCAGAAGGAATAAAGGCTGAACTACTTTATTTGAAGAGAAGCAGGGAGAATATTATTCGGGGGTGAGGAGGAACTACTTTTATTAGGAGATACATTTCTGCAATGAGACAGTCATTTACAGACTACCTTGTATAGGAGTTGTGGACTATGTTATAATAAAAAGATTTCATGTGATTTAAAAGACTTAATTGGAGTAGACTATAGTTGAAGAAAATAACGCCAGGAACCAAAATGCAAAAAACAAGACAGGAAACCACTGGATAAACACTTTATATAAGTAAAGCTTTCGGATACAATCCTTTCTCAATACAAAACAGCTCATAAAACCAGCTCTTTATATATAGGTCCAGGTATATCACATGACCTGCAGCCAAGATCACATGATATGTTATCCAAGTCACAGAAGCATTTTACAACACATTTTTAAAAAATATATACAAAATATACAAAGATATAAAATACTTTAATAAAACTTATATTCAGATAAAACTTCAGGCTAAGAGAAATTAGCTCTACTTAATTTAACTAAAATAGGTTTGAGACTGACTTGGCTATTTAAGCCAGGTTTTGAATCACTCATAAGTCTCAAAATCCATTCATATTCTTTAATTTCTAAGTGATTATTTAGGTCCCCTCCCCTAGGTGTAGGTATAACCTGGTCAATAATTCTAAACCTAAAAATATGCTGCTGACCAAATTCCTCTATGTGCTTGAATAGTGCATTCCTGTCATAGCACCTCCTAATTTCTGACTTGTGCTCAGTCATCCTGTCCTTAAACCTGTGGGTAGTTTTACCTACATAGAAAGCATTACATGCCTGACAGGTAGCCAAATAAACCACATGGGTAGTAGTACATGTACCTGCTACTCTAAAGCCGAATATCCTACCATTAATAGGATGGACAAATGTATCATTATCTATACTACAAATGTCATCACAACAAGAACAGTTGTGACATTTGTAAGTACCATATTTCACTATCATAGACGCAGGTGTGGTCCTCTCAAAATCTTTATAACATAGTGAACTCTTAAGGGTCCTCATGTTCTTATAAGAGAAATTGGGTTTAGGTCCCAATAAGCTTCTTAATTCATCTGATGCCATCAAGATGACCCAATTATCAGATATAATTTTTCTAACAGCCGATGTCCTTAAGTTATATGTAGTTACATATCTAATAGGTGCTACAGATGTTTGTTTGCACCTAGGGTCAACATTAACAACATCCTCAAATAAAACTGGTTTAAATAGAGTCCGTCTGTCTTCCCTAATCTTAATAACCTGTTCAGTCAGTAGAGATCTATCATACCCACTAAGCAAGAAATCATTAACCATCTCATTTAATTGCACTTCAAAGCAGTCATCATCGGTATTAAGCCTGCTGAGTCTACAAAATTGAGATTTAACAGTGCTTCTAAATATGTGAGGTGCATGCATGCTTGTGGCATAAGTATATCTACCTGAGCAGACTTCTTTCCTAAAGATACTAGTTTGTAATGTATCTCCAGTAAGATCTAACCTCAAATCCAGAAATGTAATAGAGGTTTCAGATGCTGTCATCTTAAACTTTAGAAAAGTAGATGCAGAGTTTAGATATTCCAGAAATTTTTCAAGATCCTCATGGCTACCTTTCCAAAGTAAAAGGCAGTCATCTATGTATTGAGAAAGGATTGTATCCGAAAGCTTTACTTATATAAAGTAGACTATAGTTGCAATGTTGGAGGAAACTAGTATTAGATGGGAGTTTTTCTATAATGCACTTATCTGTTTAGATGCTCTCTGAGTTCAAGCCGTGGTGTTCACTGGATCTGATCTTATGTGAGCAGATATATGTACAATGGAAGCAGAATCATTTGGAAAGAAAAGGTATAACAGATGCCTTACCATATCACATTTGGTGTTTACTGTGGCCATGGAAATGGCCATATGGTGATTTCTGTCCATGATTAATAGCATCAGAGAGGATATCTATACAGATCTAAGTGCTGAAATCTCCTGTAATTGTTAAATAATGTCATAGTTTGACAAATTAAACATTGTGAATCTTCCAGCTTCTTTTCCTTTTTATGCAGCAGCTAGTCAAGATCTATTTTTTTTTTGTAATAAATGAGTTCTAATCAGACATAAAGGAACTTTACACAAAGAAAGGGTTTGCCTGACATTTGTAAAACTTATTTTTTACCTCTTTATTTATTTTATTTATTTATTTGCATTTGTTGACCGGGAGTGTCTGACTGGACATAGGTCCATTTTCAGCGGAGGCTCAGGAAGAAAAGCTCCACAGTTAAAATAAACAGACAGTAGTTACATTGGATTACATAGCGATTAACAATTTAACATAGCAATTACTTACAATATATTTACAGATGAAGAACATAGTACATCAGTATACAACTAGAATCTTTATCTGTGAAGTACATAACAGACATTAACAAATGTTACAATAAGAAGTTCCTGCTGTATAGTAAGTACTAGGCTTGTGAGCATCTGAGCTTGCTATAATCAAGGTAGTTAGTGGAGTGGAAAGAAAGGTAGTGGTTGGATGGGGTGGGTGATACTAGAGTGGGAGTTGCAAGGGCATAGCCAGCATGTTTTTAGGTGCACTTTTAGTAAAGTTTTGAAGTGGGTGCATGATGGTATGGAGGTAATTGTGGGTGGGAGGGAGTTCCATAATTTGGCTATGGTGCAAGAGAATAGTGCTTCACCAGCAGAGTTATTGGCTTTAGTGATCTGCAAGTGATTTTTGTTGCTGGATCTTAGTGGTCTGGTGGTGCGATAGCCTTTCCTGATACTATGCTTCAGGAAACTGAATACTTTTCCATGCTTACAGTTGATCTAGGAACAAAATTGGGGATGAGTTTTAACTTTTAATAAAATATACTTTTATACGTATCTGACTGTAGCTTTCTCTTTGTAGAGTTTTGTAAACTCAGGAGGGTTAGTGGATTGGGGTCAATGATGTTGTTTCACACCAGACATTACTGAGCTCGGCGCACTAAGCATTTGAATAATAATAATAATTATTAATAATAATAATTACATAGGGTAGTATAAAGCCAGTGGATATCTATACTACACCTTATGTCATTGTCCATTAACAATGAAGTACTGAAGAGATGCAGGTCTGGGTGCGTGCAAACATATTGCTAGGTCTCCCTTTATATAGTATGTGTCTACGTGTATGTGAAGTGGTGATGATGATGAACGGTCGAAATCCTTTCTACAATGGAGCTGAGAGGTCCTCTCCTGTTCTACCTACAGAAGGGGTCTTCTTTACTGGATATACTTCTGTATGTTAAGCCTGTCTGGGCAAGGCTAAAATATCACAGCACAGGGTAGTGGCCACTCTTCACTGTAAAGTCATGAAATATCTCAAGTCGACCTTTGTGGTATAGTTGACATCTTGAATATGTTTTTGTATAATGTCAAGATGGCAACTGTAATCCAATTTTTTTCTTGTAAATTTAATATACAGCTGATGATTTATTAGATTTTTTGAAGGCTGAATGACTACATAAGTATTGCTTGTACCATGTGTAAAAGTTGTCATTGTAGTTAATAATTGTCACTGTAGTGCGGCACTTACAGTGTCCTTCTGGCATTTTTTAATTGCTCCAAGTCTTTTGGGTTTCTAATACTACGATGGGAATGGACACCTTTCCTAAGTCAATGTACAATTAAAGTTCATAAAATTAGTATTGTTTCAATCCTTGATGTTAGCCAAAAATGCTCTTTGCAGCACCCGCAATGTGCCCAGTAACGACTCCTGCAATACGTATGGAGTTGTATGTATTGGTAACGTATCTAAATACGATTGTAGATTCTTTTTTATAAGACCCATTGCTCCTACTACTATTGGGATTGTTTAGGTATCTTTTTTCCATATTACTCTCATTTCTGCCTGCAAATCCTAATATTTTATGACTTTGTCTGTCTGTGTGTAAGACACTTTAGTCACTGGGTATAGTGATTTCAATGATCAGTGCTACTTTTGTCTTCTTTTCATGGACCACTATAGCTGGTTTTCTTGCATCTGTCTTTTGAACAGTTGGTAATGGGTGATCCTATGTGATATCGACTTAATCATTTGTTATGATGCTTTGTGGCTCATGTTTCCAGTGTTTTTCAGCTATTTCAATATTATAATGTTTGCACAATCCGTAGTGCAGCAGTCTTGCCACATTATTATTCCTTTCAGTATACAGTCCTTCTGCCATTAGTATATCACAACCAGCTACAAGATGTGCCACTGTTTCCAGTTCTGTTTTACAAAATCTGCATTTGTCTGTTTCTCCACATGTTCAATGGACTTTGTAAACCAATGTGTACATAGTCCACTATCTTGGGCTGCTAATATTGACCTTTCATCTTTTGGTTTGAATTCAACTCTCCTTAACCATTCCTGTGTTCAGTCCTGATCAACATGAGGTTCTTCCAGGAGTTTTCTATACTTGCAACTATATTTATGCATTTTCCACATTTCTTGCCTTCTCATCTGATTTTGTACTTTATATTCTTTTTTGGCACATTCAGTTGCTGAGATTTTTATCTTCTTCTGGTTTGATTTCCATTCCTGCGTGACGCCAATATGTTTCTGCTAGACTAAGAAGAGAAATCATCTTAGATTTATTCTCCTCATGTTTCAAAACTTTCACTATGTTTGGGTCTTGTGAGGTGAGTTGATATGTATGCAGTCCCACGATTGCAGATCTATACATGTAATAATTTTCAAGGAGGCCTATACCTCCTTCGGAATGAGGAATATATAATCTTGGTATGCATTAATTTTCATAAATCATTTGATGAGCGTGAGGCATCCCTCTTGTTTTCCTGTCTAATCTGCCCAGCATCTTTTGTGGCTATTGAATCACTCCAAAACTGTAAGCTAGGATAGGAAGAGTGAAGTGGTTTATAGCTTGAATTTTGTTCCTAGATGTCAACGCTGTTTTCAGGATTAATGAACGTCTTCTAAAATATTCCTTACTAAGTTTTATTCACATTTATTCATGTTTTATGGCTGACCTTCATCAGTTCTCAAATATTTATACACTCCTTCTTGCTCAAGTTCTTTTATATCACATTCGTGTCCCAAACTGATGTTTCCTGCTTTAAAGGTTGCTTTTGCACAATTATCAAGACCAAATGACATTCTTGTATCATCTGAAAAAGTTTTGACAACTTGCAGTTGTGCTTTCAGTTCCTCATCTGATGAGCTATAGTTTTAAATCATTGACAAAGAGATGAGTCTTTACATTTTGTTTTCTAGGAGCCAAATTATAACCATGGTCTAATCTGTTAAATAGACAGCTTAATGGGTTAAGGGCAAGGCAGAATAGCAGTGGTGACAGAGTCACCCTGGAATATCTCCCTTTGAATTGTTATCCCTGGGATAATAATTTGTCCTTTATCATGGCTTAATTGCAAAGTGGTCTGCAACTGTATCATGGTCACTGTAATGTAGTCGATCAGTGTAGAGTGTATCTTATACATTTTTAAGTACTCTCTTATCTATGAATGTGGGATACTATTAAATGCTTTTTTGTAGTCAACCCATGCCATACTTAAATTCTTCCCCTTTTTACAGTGCTCCACTATGACTTTATTTAAAAACAAATAATCCTTTGTTCCATATGACTTTCTTTTATCGCCCTTTTGTTCTACTGCCATAATTGAGTTTTCTTCTAAATGAGTATGAACTCTATCGACATCAATTCCTGTGTATAGTTTATATGTCATCAGAAGGCAAGTTATTGGTCTAGAGTTTTTAGGGTAGCTTGCAGGTTCACTCTTAAGTAGGAGCATTGTTTTTTCTGTTGTTGACCAGGTTGGTGTCAGTTCAGGGTGCACATATAAATACTTCTTACTCATGGCTAACTCTTCATACAAAGATGTTAATGGTTTCATCCAGAAGTTAAGTACTGCATCTGGGCCTGGGGTTTTCCAGTTAGAGGCTTTTCTTAACTCTGGTTCAATCTCTCTGGCTGTTACTTCATCTCATTTCATTTCCTGTACCTTTAAACCTCTTATTCTTTTTTTTACTTCTTCTATCCATTTAGCATCTTTGTTATGTTCCACAGAATCTTCATAGATACTTCTCCAAAATGTATCTATTTCTTCTTTTTTTTTGCGGTCTTTCAATTCCTTTTACCTTAGTTCCCAATTCTCCATAAAACTTTTTTGGGTCATCAATAAATTACTTATTCTGTACTTTTCCTTTATATTTATCTCCGTGTCTTCTAAGTGTTTCTGCCTGTGCTGAAATTTTTAGTTTATTTGTGATGATGCATGATAGATCCTGGTCTGTTCTATTCTGGTCTACCCTTCTTGTAGTAAGACTGTTCTGATGAGATATCAAATGTTTGGGGTAAGTTCCTTTAAGTCACAGCCCATTTTTCTGCCACACATTCCAGGACTCTTTCTGAAAAAGTGTAGTATTATTTAGCGAAATATACACATTTCTGTCCTTATAAAGTTTACATATGTCACATACACTTTCCATTTATTACAAAATAATTAAAATAATACAGTGAATTAGGTGACAGAAAAATGTGTAACCTGCTTTACTGATATAAACATTATGATCTCTGTTGCCAGTACCAGCTGATTACTTCAAAGTAAAGGAAGGGCTGCAGAAAGCAAATGAATGGGTGTGGCTAATTTGAATGGTATGGCGCTTTATTATGACAGGTCAGTGACTATCACTTGTGATGAAACAGCAGATGCCAGCCTTAACTGAAATGTAGCATTAGACATAGGATTTCATACTCCCATTATATAATGGTCCCCCCAGCCCCATAGTTTTCCATCTTTGTTGGACACACAAGATCCAGATCCTCTGTCTTTTTAACCCGTCCTAACTTAGTTTCATAGGTGTTTACTAGACTAACAACCATAAGGGCCTTTTTAAGCCTAGCCGTGCATCCCAAATCTTTGACAACTTCTGATACCATTGATAAGTGTAAGCATGGGCCTGGAAGATTAACCATTTATAGGTTACCTGTGTCCATTAGAGACATGGGTGCCAAACCAGGGATGAATTTCCGGTTTCCCATCCAATTATCCAAGAATGTTGCTGTAATAAGTGTGCAGGAAGCAAATTAGTTGAGCTGTGGTCCTGGGCCTGCTACATCGAAAGAAGTCTGAGGATTCACGATTATTTGAGGGAGGGGGGGTGTTTGTTTTGTTTTTTTTTTATTTTGAAGATCATAAGTATGGAGAGAAATTCACAGTTTTATTTATTTATTTATTGAATTTGTTTACCAGGAAAGTTCACTGGGCCTAAAAGAGCTCATTTTCAGTGGAGGCCTGGGGAAAAAAACTCCGACAAGAACATAGATACAGAAAATACTAAATATTAATTGGCACAAAAGTAGATGCAGTGTTACACATAGTGATTACAGTAATATATGCAGACTATATACATAAAAGCAGGAATTTTGTTGGTTGCCAGATGAATTCAATCAGAGAGGAATAAACAGAGATATATTGATCAGCATTATTGTCCCAATATCAACAAGTGATAAAAAATAATAATTATGGAGAAAATATCATCAGTCAGCAGTGGCAAAGAGCATAGGAGTTTAGTTATCATATAAGGAACAGGAGGTCAGGTTATAGAGCAGGTACAGAGCCAGGAAGGGTTGTTATAGAGCAGGTACAGAGCCAGGAAGGGTTGTTATAGAGCAGGTATATAGCCAAGAAGGGTTGTTATAAAGCAGGTACATACCCAGGAAGGGTTGTTTTAGAGCAGGTACATAGTCAGGAAGGGCTGTTATAGAGCAGGTACATAGCCAGGAAGGGTTGTTATAGAGTAGGTACAGAGCCAGGAAGGGTTGTTATAAAGCAGGTACATACCCAGGAAGGGTTGTTATAGAGCAGGTACAGAGCCAGGAAGGGTTGTTATAGAACAGGTACAGAGCCAGGAAGGGTTGTTATAGAACAGGTACATAGCCAGGAAGGATTGTTATAGAGCAGGTACATACCCAGGAAGGGTTGTTATAGAGCAGGTACAGAGCCAGGAAGGGTTGTTATAGAACAGGTACATAGCCAGGAAGGATTGTTATAGAGCAGGTACATAGCCAGGAAGGGTTGTTATAGAGCAGGTATATAGCCAGGGAGGGTTGTTATAGAGTAGGTACAGAGCCAGGAAGGGTTGTTATAGAGCAGGTACAGAGCCAGGAAGGGTTGTTATAGAGCAGGTACATAGCCAGGAAGGGTTGTTATAGAGCAGGTACATAGCCAGGAAGGGTTCTTATAGAGCAGGTACATAGCCAGGAAGGGTTCTTATAGAGCAGGTACATAGCCAGAAAGGGTTGTTATAGAGCAGGTACATAGCCAGGAAGGGTTGTTATAGAGCAGGTACATAGCCAGGAAGGGTTGCTATAGAGCAGGTACATAGCTAGGAAGAGTTGTTATAGAGCAGGTACATAGCCAGGAAGAGCTGAGATGATTTTGGTGGTACTGCTTCTGTTTCTCATAGAAGGTGGATGCGAGTTCTGTACCTTCCTGACCGCAGGTAAGGTAGGCTTTTCTACTTTTAGAAGTAGATTATTTTCAGATCTTTGTTGCCTGTTGGGGTGGTATTGGGTGAGTAGTGTTGAGAGAGCAGGGCAGTCTGTGGGTCTGTAGATTATTTTATGTGCTGTAATTAGTTTGGTGAATGAGAAATTGAGAGGGAGTTCCAGCCAGCCTAATCGTTTCAGTGAGTTACTGTGTTGGGATGAGAATTTGGCCTTTTTGGCAAATTTGGCTATTCTGTTATAACACATTTCATGTTTGGATTTTGCAGAATTTTGGATATTATTGAGGAGAGGGACGCCATAAAGGAGAGAGGGTAATAAAAAGGTAGTAGCAAAGATTTGTCTAGTAGAGAGGCTAAGAAAGTGTTGGTGTCTGTAGAGCATACTGAGCTTTTGGTGTGTTTTTTATGATGTTATTGTTTATGTGTAGGTCAAAGTTAATGTTTTCTTCTATAATAATACCTAGTAGTTTAATGTGTGAGGCAACTTCTATAGTGGTATTCTCTCGGGCTTGTTTAGTGAAGAGTTTTTTTTTTATCGAAGGGAGTGTTTTCTTAGGGGTAAAAAGTACTATATATTTTTTTTTGATTTGGGGCAAGATGATTGTTATGCATCCAAGATTCAGTAGAGGTGAGGGCATTCTGGATGATTTGTTGGAGTTCAGAGCTGGAATTTGCAGTGCATATTATTGTAGAGTCATCAGTATACTGGATTACTGAGCATTGTGGGAGAGTAGTGTGAAAGTTGTTAATAAAAATGCTAAATAAGAGAAGACCAAATATGGAGCATTGTGGGGTACCCCTGTGGAAGTATTGAGGAAGGGAGAGTAAGATTGTTGCCACTTGGTGGATTGCTGCTGATTGGAGAGAGAGGTATTGAACCATTGTAGGGAAGATGGGGAAATGTGGAGGGTGGATAGTTTGGAGAGGAGGATGGTGTGGGAAATGGTATCAAGAGCTTTGGAGAGGTCTAGGAAAAGAGAAGCAATTATTTTACCAGAATCCCATGCCCGGTTGACTGTATCTTGGAAGGAGAGGAGGGCAGTAGTGGTGCTGTGTCCTGGCCTGAAACCATGCTGAGTGGGTGATAGAATTTGGTTTTCAAGCAGGTGGTTGAGCGGTTGGGCATGGATTTTCGCAGTATTTTAGAGAGGGGTGAGAGAAATGCTATGGGCCAAAAGTCTGTGGTGTCTGTGCTGGTTCTGCCTTTGTGTAAGGGAAGAATGTATACTTTTTTCCAGATGTCTGGCACTCTGGATTCTTTAATCGATCCAATAAAATGAGATGAAAGATGTTTGTAAAAATATATAAATCCTGTATGAAAGATATGTCTCCCTGCCTACCCCCTCAAAACAAGATAGTTACCCTCTGAGCACCCTTCTGATGTTAGATTGGGATGAAAGTAAAAGCACAAATGGCTATAGGCATACATTATAAAGCTGAGAGTTTGACAGTGTGAACAAGAGCACCTGAAAGAAATCCACAAAGACCATGCAGATGTCATGAAGATGGAATTAGCCAAAAAAAATCCACAGGACCAAGCCCTCTGAGCTGGCACTACTACTCACTGTGCAAATGATCAATTGCTGTCACTCTCATCCTACTCAAACCAGCACAGTCAGTCACGTGCTGTGTACAGTGCTAATGCTTGTGATTGAAAGTTAAAAAAAAAAATGTCCAACTTGCTACACTTAGATACACTGCAATCCCTCATCTCACACCCAGTCATATTCATCACAGATAATCACTAAATCCATCAATTACAGTAACTTCATTCATCGTGCATACCCCAGACTTCTGTATTTAAAAATCAAAACAACCACAATGAAGTATTCCAGCTGGCTTAAAATAAATGCACACTAGCTGTGTAAAGCCATAAGAATGACTACATAACATGACAAAATAACAGCAAGGTCAGTCACTTGTATTCACCAGTGCTCCTCATAACCAGCAATTAAAGCCAAATGTATTGGCCATATGCACCTCAGGTATGAGTTTCTAATGCAATAAAATAATTGACCACAATAATTAATTCTAACCTACCTACACACACACACACACACACACACACACACACACACACACACACACACACATGTGACCGTCAGTTTCAGCTGCTCCTGTGACTTTGTATAAGTTAGAAGTTTGTGATGAAACAAATGAAAAAATGCATAACTAACTACATCAGATAGATGCATCTTTTCATCTCACTGCTGTCAAAATACATTGTTCAAGCCACTCCAACCATCCCAACCCCTAAACATGTTCATAGGTAGGTACTAGGCTATCGGCCCTGGGGCCTATACAAGTCCAGCCAAATAGGTACCCTGGCTTTTGAAACTCAAGAAAATTATTTTCCTGTGCCATTGTTGGGCTGAGCCACAGAGGTGATCCCCGGGGTGAATTTCCTATTTCTCATCCAATCATCAAGATTTTTCTTGAAGAATGCTGATGAGGAGCTTTGTTTGATATAGATAGGTAGTTTATTCCAGAGTATGGGAAGTCTCTGGGAGAGGAATCTATCCCTCTGGCATGTTCTATTTATTGTGGTGACAAGGTTTAGGTCCCTAGAGCATGTAGCTCAGAGGGATTTCTTTAAGTGGAGCATGTCCAACAGCTCTGGGTTTGACATATCTTTGTATGTTAAGCAGAGATCACCTCTGAGTAGGCGATATGCGACAGAGTAAAGCTGGATGTTTTTGAGATGTTCTGCGTAGGGCATCTGTTTGAGGCCGGTAATATTCTTTGTGAGGTATTTCTGTGGCCTTTTCAGTTGTTGTAGATGTCTTGAGGTACATACCAAAAGGGGCGTTGTACTCTATAATGGGTCTAATGAGTAATGAGTAGAGGGGAACAATGACCTCTTTTTTTCTGGATGAGAAATCTTTTGTGATGAGGTGTGCCATGTAGAAGGATTTCCTGACTACTGTGGCTGTGTTATTATCAAGGGAGAGACTACTGTCCACCTGTGTCCCAAGGTCTCTTATCACACTTTCAGTATTAAGTTTACTACTGCCTATGTTGTAGTTCATGGGTACAGAGTTTTTACCAAAGGGGATGGCAGTGCACTTTTTGGCATTGAGCTTGAGGCCATGGCTTTGACACCAGGCAGCTGTCTCAGTGAGGCCCTTTTGTAGGATGTCCACATCGTTAGGAGTTTTGATTATGGCTCCTAGTTTGCAGTCTTTTGCGAACTTCTTTAGCCAAAGACCTTCTGTGTTAGCCTGTACTTCAGATAAGTAGATACCAAACAGGAGAGGACCCAGGACTGAACCCTGTGGTACTCCACTTGTCACTGGTCTGACGTCGGATTTGGAGTCTACTACTTTCACAGTGTGGGTTCTGTCAGTGAGCCAGTTGGCAACCCATCTTGTGACATAGGGATTTATACCTAGTTTAATGAGTTTATCTATAATTGTAGAGTGGGGATGGTGTCGAAAGCCTTGGCAAGATCTAGATTGGCTGTGTGAACCACCTTACCCTTGTCTACGGCTTTGGTGACTGCTTCAAAGAAGTCTATCAGGTTTAGGAAACATGATCTGCCTTTTACAGATCCGAACAGGGTGGGGTCCAGAGTTTGGAGATTACCAATGTCTTTGTTTACAAGTTCCATGATGATACGTTCCATGGCCTTGCAGACCAGGCTCATCAGGCTAGTGGGGCTGCAGTTCCCGGGGTCCGTGGTGGCTCCCCCCTTGTGGAGTGGGATAACCGTCACTGTGCGCCATTCAGCAGGCACAAAGTCTGAGGTGAGGCTATTATTGAACATGGTCCTTAGGTGGGGTGCCAGTTCGTTCTGTAGTTCATGTAGAATGCAGCCTGGGATGTTGTCTGGTCCCATTGATGCTGTGTTCTTGGATTTGGAGAGTGTGGTTTTTACCTGTGCAGCTGTGATGACAGCAACTTTGCATTCTTCCGGTATAGAGATGGGCTCTTTAGGGGGTGGTGGGGGGGTAAAGTTAGCACTGAACCTATCTGCCAGGATGTTGGCAATATCAGTTGGGTCTGTATATTTAGTGTCATTGTGCTGTAACTCAGATCTGAGTGTTGCCATTGAGATTCTTGACATAGCTATAGAATGCTTTGTGGTTTTCTTTAGAATCAGGGGTGATTTTGTTTTCGTAACTAGCTTTGGAGGATTTAACAGGGATCGCAGCTTCTTAGTGAGGCTGACCAGGGAGCTCCTCCACTCATGGGATTTTACTCTCTTTTGCAACAGTTTCTTCCTTCTGTTGTACAGTTTGTTTATGGCACCTCTGGTGGCACCTCTTACCCTCTTAGAACAAGGAGAAAGCTCTAAGATAATGGAGGACAGTGGACTAAAATCAGGAACAGTTGTCATTATATACTTAAAAAGTTGCTAATGTAATAGTTTTTGTATTACATTGCTATTTCTGAAGACTACTAAATCTGATAATCAAATGTCATTATTTCTCGATTGCAGTCCTCACTGATTTATCATAGAAACCACAAATGTTATGAGGAAGACATCAAAATGAGTCAAAACACAGACGCATTCTGTGAAGTCAGAGAAAGCTGAGTGCATCTATCCCGTCTCGCATAGATATATTATACAAACACTTGACCACCATTAATTACAGTCACCAATATGATGGTGACTGTACATCCCAAAGTCCGACTATGATCAAATGAATGATTAAATGTATAAATTAGCTGCTTTATAGGAATGTCTTCTCAGATAATTCTTTTCAGAAATCAGAGTGGAACTCACTGTAACCCTCTTCTCATTCTCATAGATCGATAACTGAGCAGAATGCTCACGAGTAATGAGGGTCATACGTTGCCCTTACAAACTTAAAGTTGTTAATATAACAGAAATTGCACTAGCATACTGCAGTTCTCACTGATTAGCCAGAGAAACAAATTTTGCAAGAAGCACATCAAAATGTGAGGTTAACAGAGAGACATTCGGTGAAATCCAGGACAATTCAGAGAGAGTATGCTCCACGCACTTGCAATCATACACACACACAGTTATAATAAAGTACTTATGTACTTGATAAATTGCAATTGTAGATTGCAACAATTATCCATTACTCACCTGGGGCAACCTCAGCCACTACAAACAGCCCCCTCTTGCTTCATGCAGCAGCCAAATGGGGCACTTTTTTGTGGCTTCTGCAGAAGGCAGGAAGATGTATATAATGCTTTATTCCTTGTTTGGAATAGATGCAAGGCTGGGCCCAGCAAGTGAAGTTAATCATTTTTTTCCCCTTGGAAAGTTTCTGAACTTTACACATCCACAACAGTTACTGTAGCAGTAATGCCAAAGCCACCATTTTGATAGAAAAAAAGGCAAACGTAAACAAAATGCATTTTTATATTTTGGGGGGGGGGGTTACAGCTCAGCAGCCAGTACCATGAGCTGCCCATGTCAGTAACACCAATTATTCATTTGTTTATAACAGTGAAGGGACTGCTCTTCCTTCTGTAGGTTTTCTGCTTTGGCTAAAATGACAAAGACTAAAACACATTTGTATAGTAGACAAATTAAGCTACATGCATCTCTAATAGACCAGCAGTGTATTATGTGAGATGGCTTGTAACTCCACAGGCATGAATCAACATCGTCTTAGAATCCTCCCCATGACAGTACACATTGTAGTTAATACTGTGCTCTAGACTACTACACACTGTAGGTAATACTGTGCTCTGCACTACTACACACTATAATTAATGCTGTGCTCTGCACTACTACACACTATAATGATGTGCTCTGCACTACTACACATTGTAGGTAATACTGTGTTCTGCACTGTTACACAGTGTAAGTAATGCTGTGCTCTGCACTTCTACAAACTGTAGTTAATGTTGTCCTCTACACTACTACACATTATAATTAATGATGTGCTCTGCACTACTACACACTATAATTAAAGCTGTGCTCTACACTACTATGCACTGTAGGTAATACTGTGCTCTGCACTACTACACGATGTAATTAATGCTGTGCTCTGCATTACTACACACTGTAGTTGCTGTCCTCTGCACTACTACACAGTGTAGACAATACTGTGCTCTGCACTACTACACACTGTAGTTAATACTGAGCTCTGTACTACTACACATTACAATTAATGCTCTTCTCTGCACTATTACACATTGTAATTAATGCCATGCCCTCTACTACTACTCACTGTAGTTAATGCTCTGCTCTGCATTGTTACACACTTTAGGTAATGCTCTGCTCTGCACTACTACACACTGTAGTTAATGCTGTACTCTGCACTACTACACACTGTAGTTAATAATGTGCTCTGCACTACTGCACACTGTAGTTAATAATGTGCTCTGCACTACTGCACACTGTAGTTAATACTGTGCTCTGCACTACTACACATAGTAATTAATCCTGTGCCCTCTACTACTACACACTGCAGTTAATGCTGTACTCTACACCACTACACATTAGATTTAATGCTGTGCTCTGCACTATACTGCACACTGTAATTAATGCTATGCTCTGGGCTACTACATATTATAATTAATGCTATGCCTTGCGCTACTACATATTGTAATTAATGCTATGCCCTCTGCTACCACAGACTGTAATTCCCGCTGTGCTCTGCACTGCTACACACTGATTAATGCTGTGCTGTACACTGCTACACAGGGCAATTAATGCTGTGCTCTGCACTGCTACACACTGCAATTAATGCTGCACTCTGCACTACTGCACACTGTAATGCTGTGCTCCATACTGATACACCCTGTGGCTATTGCTGTGCTCTGCACTACTACACAATCTGGTTAATACTATCCTCTGCACTACTACACACTATAGTTAATGGTGAGCTCTGCACTACTACACACACTGTAGTTAAGGCTGTGCTCTGCACTGCTACACACACTGATTATTGCTGTGGTCAGCACTACTACACACTGTGGTTAATACTGTGCTCTGCATTACTAAACACTATAGTTAATGGTGTGCTCTGCACTACTGCACACACTGTAATTAATGCTGTGCTCTGCACTACTACACTCTAATGCTGTGCTCTGCACTACTACACATTGTAGCTAATGATGTGCTTTGCATACTACTCACTGTAGGTAATGCTGTGCTCAGCAATACTACACACTGTAGTTAATGCTGTGCTCTGCACTACTACACAGTGTAATTAATGCTGTGCTCTGCACTACTGCACACTGTAGTTAATGCTGTGCTGTGTACTACCACACATTTCAGTTAATGCTCTGCTCTGCACTACTACACATTGTAGTTAATGATGTGCTCTGCACTACTACACATTGTATTTAATGCTGTGCTCTCCACTACTACACCCTGTCGTTAATGCTTTGCTCTGCATTACTACACCGTGTAGTTAATGCTGTGCTCTGCACTACCACACTGCACCTGATACTCTGCATTGCTACACATTGTAATTAATGCTGTGCCATCTACAACTACACACTTTAGTTAATGCTGTGCTCTGCACTACTACACGTAATTACTGCTATGCTCTGCACTACTGTACATTGTAATTAATGCTGTGCTCTGCACTGCTACACATTGTGATCAATGCTGTGCCCTCTACTACTCCACACTGTAATGTCAGCATCTGCACTATACACATTGTTATTAATGCTATGCCATCTACTACTACACACTGTAATTAATGTTGTGCTCTACACTACTACACATTGTAACTAATGCTGTGCCCTCTACTTCTACGCAATGTAATTAATGCTGTGCTCTTCCACACTACACATTGTAGTTAATGCTGTACTTCTACACACTGTAATTAAAGCTGGGCTGTGCATTACTACACATTGTATTTAATGCTATGCCCTCTTCTACTACACACTGTGATTAATGCTGTGCTCTACACTACTGCACAGTGTAATTAATGCTGTGCTCTGCACTACTACACACTGTAATTAATGCTGTGCTCTGCACTACTATACATTGTAATTAATGCTGTGTTCTGCACTACTATACATTGTAATTAATGCTGTGCTCTGTACTACTACACACTATAATTAATGCTGTGCTCTGCACTACTACACAATATAATTAATGCTGTGCTCTGCACTACTACACACTATAATTAATGCTGTGCTCTGCACTACTACACACTGTAATTAATGCTGTGCTCTGCACTACTACACACTATAATTAATGCTGTGCTCTGCACTACTACACACTGTAATTAATGCTGTGCTCTGCACTACTACACACTGTAATTAATGCTGTACTCTGCACTACTATACATTGTAATTAATGCTGTGTTCTGCACTACTATACATTGTAATTAATGCTGTCCTCTGCACTACTACACATTTTAACTAATGCTGTGCTCTGCACTACTACACACTATAATTAATGCTGTGCTCTGCACTACTACACACTATAATTAATGCTGTGCTCTGCACTACCACACACTGTAATTAATGCTGTGCTCTGCACTACTACACACTATAATTAATGCTGTGCTCTGCACTTTACATCTATGAGTCCCACATTGTTTTTTTACATTTGCTGCATTGCTAAATCTGCCTTAATTTGTCATTATTGCACTGTATTAAGTATGTTTTATTCTAAAGTCTGCATTACATTGACATCAGCATACTGTACTGCATATCTTAAGCCAGCTGTGATTGTGGTACTTAATGCTGTATTGTTCTGTGTGTTAAACATGCCTTAGTACTTATGTATTATTGCAACCAGATTTTCACGGTAATGTTGGTTGCTTCTGTTAACATTAATAAAAAGGAATAAATGGTTTTAAAGCTAAATAACTTGTTTTTTATAATATTTTCAATGTTTAAGAATGTTTGGTAATAAAACCGCTGAGAAAATTAATAGTTTGAAATAGGCTTCCCATTTTACCACCAGCAGGTCATGTCAGCCAAGCATCTGCCATAATACTGCATATGCGTTCCTTTCCTCATGCTATAAAATGCTGTAATGAACCATTTTTTGAAAGGCATATAGTCATTTACCTTGTTACTGGAAAGTGGTTTAATTATAAAGCAGTAAAAATGTGATTGTGGGATTTACCAAATACAGAATAGGAGGCAATACACCTATTACAACAGTACGGAATTATAGCCAGTTTTAAGGAATGCAGTTCAGGACATGAAATGAAGTTGTACTATGGCAAACAAATATTTTGGAAATGCTACTTCCCCAAATGCTACCAGCATATCGGAGTTCGGGAAGGTAACTTTTTTGAAGGAAGTAGACTGTCTTTTACAACTGCTGTTTATTTTATGTACTGTTGGTGTAAGCAGTTAAGCATTAATTTCTATCATGAAGAACTGGACATGTCTGACAAGACTGTTATCAATTGGAGTAATTATTTAAGGGATGTATGTACATTGGAGTTGGAAAAACAAAGAGAAGAAACAGATCGGAGGGCCAGGGTATGTAGTGGAAATTGATGAGAGTTTTTTCACTCGTCGGAAAAATAACAGTGGTCATATCCTCCCTCAACAGTGGATTTTTGGGATCTGTAGAGAAATGAAAGAAACATCTGTAGTACAAGTGCCAGATAGAAGTGCCTCCATACAGTTTGAGAAAATAAAGGAATACATTAAAGAAGGCAGCATTATTTACTCAGATTCCTGGAAAGCATATCAAACAAAACAACTACAAGAAGCTGGCTTCAGCCATGATACAGTTAATCACAAGTACAGTTTTGTTGACCTGGACACTGGAGTGCATACCCAACATATAGAAAGAATGTGGGGCTCAGTGAAGTGGTGAAACAAGAGCGAGGGAGTGCACGTCACCCTCTACAGTCATATCTTGTTGAATATATGTGGTGCAAAACACAACTGGCAAATTCAAAGGAATGCTTTGAAGAACTGGTAAAAGCCATCACCAACAGCTTTAGTCCTCAAAAAAACAGGATAACAGCGATTACCCAAACAAGTTCTTCACAGCTTTCAAAACCAAAAAGTAGTACAAAACCCACTGAACAATCCAGATCTTCAGACCTGTCTTCACTGAAAACCAATCAACATAATATAACATCAACTGAGAAATCCACATCTTATCAGCTTGACAATACCCAAAACATATCTGTAGAGCCATAACAGCTAATAAAAATATTACAATATACATTGCAGAAGTAAAGAAGTACTGTGGATTTACCTGCATTAAATTGCATGTGTCCCATTCACTATATACTGTTTAGTCATTAAATACTTTACTTGAATAAGTAAGCATGTCTCCATTCCTTCTTTTCATAGTTAACATTCAGGTAATCCAAGAATAATCCTGACGACTTTACCTACGAACCTACATCTGAAAAATAAATGGGTATCTCTGAAAAGCACTTCACATCACACGATAACTCCCAAAGTCCTTTCCGGCTAAATAAATGTCCAAACGCAACCACTCCTATCGTTGAATCCAATGCTCGTCTTTTCAGCACACTACCCACAAATCCTATAATTGTACATCTTCATTATTTAAAAAAGAAAACACCACCAATATCCAAGCACCCTACCCCAATACAATACATTTCTTAAATTTAACTCAACGTGAACAACGTACACCATATCGCAAATCTAGTTGTGATAATACACAAGTACCCATGCCTTATTCATGACATCCAGGATAGCAGTCTGACCACATTGGATTCCTGTACAGGTTACACCTAACAGCATATTTTCATTAGTGAATTGCTTATTTGCTTTAGTATACTGTACTGTGTTCTCCAAACCAGTTTTGTTGTGTACCTGTGCCTCCATCATTATATTAACTTGCCTTAATGGGGCATCCATGCTAGCTCTGTAGTCTTTATATATCTTATTCCCTTGTCTGCATTACCCTGCATTGTTGAGTACTCTGGTATACAGTGCTGTTTCAAGCATGCCTAACTTATGGCAACTCTGCCAACAATGTATTGTTACTTGTAATGATATACTGGATTGTGTTGTTTTGTAAGCTTGTTTGTCGCACTCACACTGGCATGTGTCAGTACTGTTAATGTAACCAAGTCTGGCAGTTAGTTTAGAGCACTAAAGCTTCATGTTCCAAGGTTAGAGTGTTTGAAGCTTTCCACCTTCATTTGCTACTATGTGACCTTGAAGTGAGTCTTTTAAACAGACAGAGCTTTGGAGGAGTTGGGAATTTGTTGCAGGCTCCTTAAAGGCCTGCTGGACTGCATGATTATTATGATCATTTGAATCTAATTGGATTTGCCATGAAATATAACTGTATTGCACTACTATTTTTTTTTTTTTTTTGCATTTGTTTACTGGGACGTGTACTGGGTCCGAGTGAGATGATTTTCAGTAGAGGCCCAGAGAGAAAAGCGCCAAAAACAAGCATGATAAAGCTAAGAATCAAAACAAAATCACAGCCATGGTACAGAATACTAAATTACAGACAAGGTGATACAGTAATATAGATGGTATACAAGTTATACAAATACTAGTGCGCAGTGAGTAATAATAAAATTATTTTAAATATACAAGACAAACATGAGTGCAGTTGATGACATAGAATGTTAGTGTGTGTGTGTGTGTGTGTGTGTGTGTGTGTGTGTGTGTGTGAACATTGCAGTAGAGAGGAAATGATGGAGAGTGGCAGTTAATTAGGCTGAGTAAGGTATAGGCTTACAGCATCAACTATATTGCTGCAAGATTAAATAGGGGATATAGTAGCAAAATGCTGATAAATAAATAGGTTCATAGGTAGGTACTAGGCTATCTGCACAAAGGCATTTATAAGCCTAGCTGGAATGTGTTGGCTTTTGCCGCCCCCTTAGATTACATCCCTGTGCCTCTGTCCTGCAGAGCCATTGAAGTGATCCCCGTGGTAAACTTTCTGTTTCCCATCCACTCACCAAGGTTTCTATTGAAGAGGGGTAGCGAGGAGCTCTGCCTAATGTCGATTGGAATCTTGTTACAGAGCATGGGAGGTCTCTGGGACAGGAATCTATCCCTCCAGCATGTCCTATTTATTGTTGTGGTGAGGTTTAGATCCCTGAAGCGTGTGTCTCAAGAGGATATGGTTTTCTTTAGGTGGAGCATGTCCATCAATTCTGGGTTGGACATGGCCTTGTATGTCAGGCAGAGATCACCTCTGAGTAGGCAGTATGCAACCGAGTACAGATGGAGTTCCTTCAGTCGAGCTGCATAGATTTTGTGTGGCTGGGTGGCACATATTAGAACTTAGTAAGTTGGAAGTACTGAATATATACATAAGGAGTGTGAGCCATGAATGAGATACGGAGGAAGGAGAAGATGACCTGGAGCAGCAGGAAGGCTAAGAATGTTGGGTTTTATTATAGTCAGTTCTGGTACATGTACATAGCCAATGGGAGATTAGATGTTGTTTCAAAGATGTCTTAAAGTGTTTGGGATTGCTAGGAGTCCCAGTTGATGGAGGGAGAGCATTCTATAGTTTGGCGATGGTGTATGGGTAGTGCATTTGACTGGTGGAAAGGTTAGGTTTTGATACATTTAGGAGCATCTGACTGAGCGATCGCAGAGGTCTTTTTAAGTGATACATGGTGAACAGACAGGAGAGGCCAGGACAGCTCGAAGGCTTGTAGAATTAGCTTATGAGCTGTGGTTAGTTGCAGGTATGTTAGATGTTGGGGACGTTCTAGCCAGTTTAGATATTGTAGTGATAGGCAATGGTGGGAGGAGTGTTTGGCGCTGGTTACAAATGTTGCAATTTTGTTGTAGCATGAGTCCAGTTTGAATTTAAGAGAGGATAGTATGTCAGTAAGGCGAGCTGCACCATAGAGCAGAGATGGAAGTAGAAAGGAAGAGGCAAGGGACAGTCTTGCTGCATAGGTGAGGAAGTGTTTATGCCTGTAAAGGAGGCCTAATTTTTGATGGGCTTGATATTTTTGTTTATATGCTGGTCAAAAGTTAGGTTTTCATCTATGATGACACCTAGAAGTTTGGTATATGGGACTACTTTGATACAAGTGTTGTTGAGTGAGTTAATGGCAAATTAATTTTTGGTTAGAGGTGTGTTTTTTTTGGGGGGGTGAATAACATGAGTTTAGTTTTATTAGCATTTAGGGCTAAATGGTTATTATATATCCAGGTTTCTGTGGAGGTGAAGGGATTTAGGTGACTGTCAGTAGTTCTGAAGTGAACTTGGCTATACAGATGATGATAGAGTCATCTGTGTATTGGATGACAGTAGCTCTGACTATACTGGTATGAAAAGCTTTGATGAAAATGCTGAAGAGCAGTGGACCTAGTTTGGACCCTTGTGGGGCTCCAGTACTGATGTTGAGGAAAGGAGAGAAGGACTGGTGCCATCTGGCTGCTTGTCTGTCTGTCTGTAAGGTCATTGGAAAACCAGTTTAGGGTAGGGGGGATGTGCCTCAATTGGTGAGGAGAAGTGGGTGGGAGACTGTAAGGAAAGGTCAAGAAATAGTGAGCAGACAAAGTTTCCTGAGTCTCTAGCATGGTTAGGTTGGTCCAAGAAGGATATAAGAACAGTGGTGGTGCTATGACTAGGCCTAAATCCATGTTGGGTTGGGGAGAGGATGTTATGGTGTAGAAGGCAGTTGGCTATGGATACATTTTTCCTGAATTTTTCAGATGTGAAAGAGGATGGTAACGGGTCTGACATTAGATATATCATTATTGTTTCCACAGTTCTGGAGAGGGAGGATAAATGGATTTTACCAAATGGTGGGAATGAAGGACTCTTGAACGGATCTATTTTAGAAGTATACTCATAGGATAGGCTATAACGTCTCCTGATATTTGGAGAAATTCGGGTGGTAAATTATCTGGAGCATTAGATCCAGGTGTAAGTTTAAGCAGAAGTTTTTTTTTTATGGTGGAGGTAGGTCTGGGGGAGATTGGTTGACTTCATTGGTGTAATATTTATCTTCCCTTCTCCAAAATGGAAATGGGAGCACATTCTGTGCTTTCTTCATCTATTGCCAGCCTCTTAGCACTTGGAGTGCCATACCTCTCAACTGTCTAGATTTTCACTTCTTATTTTTGGTTGGTTCTTCACAAAATTTGTGGTTTCCTGATAAGTCACTGATGATCAAAGTCACTAAATAATGGCTTACATTTGAGTTTCAGACTTCATATCCTTCAGAAAATGCATGTTAACAGAAATCTTGTTGTTCTAGCAACTTTATAAGTTGATAAGGGCAATATTTAAAATCTGATTTTGGATCTTTGTCACCCCATTATTTTTGGCTTTGTCCAGATTTACTGTGCAAAGAGTTTGAGAGGTATGAGGAGCTCTGAAGCAGTGAAATAATGGCCTCATGTTCAATGGCAAACCCTTGCCTCTTCCAAATGTCGAACCATTTGTGAGAGATGAAAATACTTATTTAAAGTAGATGTAAAACTCTAATAAAACACTTCACTGCTGAGGTACTAGTCCTCCTAAGCAGTGCACCAATATACTTAGACCTCAGGCACTTTTCCATACCTTCCCCACTATTAATACACCTGCATTCACTGTGTGATCTACAGATATAAAGCAACTTTATGCCTGAACCCTTAAGACATACAGAGCATCTTAGCATCTATAGCAACATCCTGTTTACTTGTAGTTTAAATGTTAGTTGTACTGATGTACCACTAATCAGGATGAGCCGTGATAGAGTGACTATTAATGGTCTATTTCCAGTGCTAGCACTTGACTGGTTACTAGGACCCTTAGATCTTTCAAACACAAGTACACTGTGACATAGTTATTGTGTATGAAGTAGTGGGTGACACTGGATGCAACACCTGGTGGATAACAGGTATTTTACTTACCAGCCATTCATAACCCCACTAAATAAAAGTCCTCTTACATCCTTTATTTCCTCCTTCAACATCATTCCTCCCAGCTCTACCTAGCAGTTATTTATCTCTTTCCTTCAGTGCCTATTCTATTATCCTCTCCCCTTCTACCTATAGTTTGAACCCCAAACTTTCCACATCACCAACATACTTGTCACCCCAGTCACAGCAATTTCATCTCAAACTCTAATCTGAATACAGTGATAGGCCCAGCCCTTACAGTACTCCCCCTCCTTATTGCTACTCTGTATACAAACTATCACATCACCCACTGATGTTTACCCTCTCACACTAAATCTACAACTACCGATACCCCCTTTGTCACCCAGTCATACTCTGTCAGTGCACACCTTTATCATTTTGGTTTCCTTCAGCTATTTAGTGTTCTCTCCATGTTCTGAGCATCTCAAACTTCCCCACTATAACCAAATGCTAAACTACACAAAAATCATTCAGTCATCTTCCCTCCAGCACGCAGTTCACTTCTTTGCCGTGGGGACATCGACCCAAACCCAGGGCCTCCATCTCTCCAACATTCAAGACCTCAAACAATATAAATACTCTTTCATCTAAATGCCCAGAGCTTATGTAATAAAATCCCCTGCCTACTCACCTGGATTGACTCAAACTAGCCAAACATTATAGGCATACCTGAGACATGGTTAAAACCCACTAGAGCTGCTGCAGAGGTTTTGCCAACTGGTTACAGCTTACTACACATTGAACACGCAAACAAAAAAAGAAGGTGGCATTGTACTCCTCTACCAAATTAGCCTCCAGCTTTCTCTACACATAAATTGCTCCCTTATTTCTCAAAAGTGGAATTCCTGATCTCCCTCCTAAAGATTTAACAACACCAAATCTATTGCATAACAGCCCTCTGTATCCCAGCTGCTAGTGGCTCAAGCTTTAGCCTACTAGAAGAAATTCTCTCCAAGTTTTCCTCCAATATATCACTGTAAGCAATGTAAACATTTATTTGTTTTTGTTTTTATTTAACATTTGTTAACTGGGAAAGTCTGACTTGGAACAAAGCCAATTTTCAGAGGAGGCCCGGGGAGAAATGCTCCAGACACATGTCTTTGTAACGTGGAAAGAAACCGAAGTATCCGAAGGAAACCCACACGAATGCAGGGAGGACATGCAGACGCTGCACAGAAGGCAACCCAGCTGTGAATCAAACAGGAGAACCTCTTGCTGTGAGGCAGCAATGCTACCGCTCACCACTGCACAGTCCAACATCAATTGGTATTCCAGAATGGTCCCAAATCAACCTCTTTGTATTTTTTTCCAATTTCATTTAACTAATCAACCACACTACTAAAAAAAAAAATTCACAGGCTCACCATCTGTGTTACACAGGATCCTAACTAATAACCCAAACATCAGTCATGCAAATGTTCTGCCAGATGCTCTAAGTTGCCACCATACAATATTTGCTCTCTACTCCCTACCTAAAAACAGCAAGTCTGGAGTGTATAAGCCTGTCAGGAATCATTCTAAGTTCAGCAAGGATTCATTCCTTGTATCCCTCCAGGCTTACAACTGGAATGCACTAAAGCTCCTACCACTTGATGTAGCCATTCACCACTTTAGCAATGTTTTCTTGACATCCTTAATTCTTATGTCCCACATGAGTACAAACGAGCTAAATCTACACCAACGCCCTGCTCAGTCTACCTAGAAAAAACACCTGCACCTACAAGATAAAGCATGGAATGCCTGGCAAAAGAATAGGATCACAACCGACTACCAGCATTACCATCACCTTCATAATAAAGCAAAGGCTCAAATAAATTCAGACAAAAAACTTATTCTCTCTGCCAGCAGAACCACCACACCCACACAAAATCCCCCAAACCATTCTGGTCTACCATTTCTTAACTTTTAAACCCAGGCAAACTCTCCCAAGCTAGCCCTCTACTTACTAAATCTGACTTCATTGAAGTTTCTTCCTTCAACCTGCACTATCAATATTCCAGAGCAGTCCTAAATCAACCTTTTGTGTGGGAAGTTGGCATAATGGTTAAGGTGCTTACCTTAAGAACGCAATGTTCAGGGTTTGATTCTCACATAGGGTAATTGGCTAGGCTTAAAATATTCCTAAAGGGCAGCTAGCCTAGTACCAATCTATGAACTTCATTGTCTATGAACTTCTTGTATAAACTTTTTATATTTTGCTTAGCTAATCAACTCAACCACTAGGAACAAATGGGTCATCTGTATTAGACTGGATCCTAACTAATAGCCCAAACAACCCTCCTAAGCTTACCCTCCACCTACTGAATCTGACTTCACTGGAGTTTCTTCCTTCAACACACACACTATTGGTATTCTGCCTCTCTCTCTCTCTTACACTGTAACCACAGGACAGGCCAAGCTCCAACTCCCACACACCACACTGAAAATACTCTATTTCAGACCAGCCCCTACCAAAACCATCAAACAGTACCTCAAAAACTAAAAGGTCTCCACTACAGCCTGCAAAACCTCACCACAGAATAGGAAACTAGCAGCTGAAAGGTTAGCTTACTCTGCCTCTGTTTTAATTAACAAATCAATCCAGGAAGTGCATTTCACCTCCATTTGGAAAAAATCCTTCATCTTCTCATGAGACAGAGATGGCCCATCCTCTGATAGAACAGGTATGGGTCTGAAGTTATAACTATCACCCCTTTCAAAAATCTTACATAAATGTTTCCACTAACAACTGCTAGCTTTCTTGCTCAAACAAAATCTCCTCTAACCATTCTATCATAGCTTCTCATCCTCTCATAACATCAGCTCAGCTCTACTCTGATTTCTAAACACTGTAAATATTCTTAAGAAAAATATCTCCTAGTCTCCTTGGTATTTTCTCAATCTTTCAAATAACCTTTGATACTGTTTCACACTCCCTTTTGCTTCACAGACTCTCCAAGATAGGTTTACCAGACAATGCCAACATGTGGCTCAGATTTTACCTTTACCAGTTCCTCCCTCTTCTTCCACCTATCCTGTCATCATACCGAACTGCTAACAACAGCTACAGCACATGTGTTATGCAGACCCACTTCTTGTAAACTATCGACCATCAGAATGTTCCCCTAATATATCACTGACCATCAGAATGCTCACGTAATATATCACTGATGTTCTCAAAGTGTTCTCACCTGCTTCTTATCCTAAAAATACATCTCTCTGGGTGCCACATACCTCCCTCTGCATATCTTTTACCATATATTCCTCAGTAACCCATCAGTCATAGAGCTTTGTCTATATCTTGTCTTAGACAAAGATTAATCTCTAGCCTTCTCCAAGGCACTCCTCTCTACTGTACAAGAATCTTTCATTCTCTGCGTTCTTTCACACTTGTGTCAGCGAAACCTGGTCATCCAGTTATAATTACCCCCTCACAGTTTATGTGCCTAACTGTCTGAAGTGCTGTCTTTGTATAAAAATTTCCTTTGAAGTATGTGCCTTGTATAGCGCAACCGTCAAAATTGTCTTTGTATTAATGTTGCATAAAAGTCTCACTTTAGTGTGTTTGTGTGTATACTAAAGTGCTACCTCAAAAGCTGTCATTGTATAATTTTTCTCTAAACCATTTACTTTAATGTGTGTCTATTATTACACAGTGCAATTCATTTGTTGTTGAACTCCTGATATGTCTCTGTTACAACCTTACTCACACTTTTGCTTTAATAGATGTTTTGCACAGTCATAATAATTTTGTATATGTAGCCATGGGGCTTTTCTCCACATGTCTCTGGTAAAATAGGGTTTTAATTCTCAGTTGGACTTTCCTGGTAAACAAATATAAGTAAATACATTAAATGAAGAATCAGCTGGTTGAGCCCTGTCAGTGTATTTCGCCTTAAGCAGCACCTTGCCTTCATCGAGAGTGATGGGACAGTTGAAAGAAAAATAACTGAATTTAAAAATTAGCTCAGTAATTTGTGTCATTCAAGAGGGATAAGAAGTGTGTCATCCTGAGAGGTGACGACCGCCTGTTATGCCCTGAATGTGTCTGCTCAGAGCTTCTGCATTTTGGCTAAGATATTTTATAGCTGCATGGTGCCTTTTTTGGAGCAAAGTCAATCTTCTACACCTCCCAGCTTTACAACTTCTAATCAGACCTGTAGCAACTTGGATCCGACTTAACTCTAGAGGAAAAAACAAGAAAATGCCTAGTTTCAAAGCCGTCATGTCCCCAAAGCACATGTATGTCAGCATAATTACTGAAACTTGGTTCTAAAGGTGTGAGAATACTCCTCCTTTACCTAAGAGTAGTACCTGCCACTCATCCAGATCTTTTGCAGATGGTTGTGGTATATCCATAATCATCTGAAGTCCAATTACCTCATGGCAAATTCATCATAATAATAATAACACCAAACTTCTGGATATCCTCATATAAAATAATTCCATTTAGCATGTTATTGCCAACTATAGAAAGAACCACTTATGATTGCTCCTGCTGTCTATGATTCTTACCTCAGCCAGCTTGAGTTTCTAACAAGTGAGCCTAATACAGTCATCTTGGTTGAATTCAACCACTGTTAAATTAAATGGAGAAATGCAAATTAAGTGGAAAAAAATGTAAATCCAGCAATAAATATGATAACTCTTTTACCCCAAGTAGTGCCTTTTCTAGCTGAAATTTCCAATTGTATTGACCTTTGTCTTACTGATAGAGTACCTGCATTCCATGCCCATGGTCTACCCCTCCATGCTTAAATCAGACTATCAGGCCAACATTTTATCCATAAGAGTCTCACCATGACTCCATCCAACATTACACTATTCAGGGATTTCTCTAAGGTGAAACTCATAGTACTTATGAATGACATAATGACATTCAAAATCTCAATGGGGTCCCAAAACAAAACCATCTGACTTTTATTCCCACCTTAACTCCTGCATTGAAGCATCACTCCCTATCTGTCATCATAATGACAGTAAATTCTAACTTCCATCCCCTCTGGAAGTTGGCTCAGAGGATATAGGTTCATAGGTAAGTACTAGGCTATTGGCCCTGGGGCCTATATAAGCCTAGCCAAAAAGGTACCCTGGCTTTCCCCACCCAAGAAAATTATTTTCCTGTGTCCCTGTCGAGCAGAGCCACAGAAGTGATCCCCGGGGTGAATTTCATATTTCCCATCCAATCATCAAGATTTTTCTTGAAGAGTGCTAATGAGGAGCTCTGTTTGACATAGATAGGTAGTCTGTTCCAGAGTATGGGAAGTCTCTGGGACAGGAATCTATCCCTCCAGCATGTTTTGTTTATTGTGGTGACAAGGTTTAGATCCCTACAGCATGTAGTTTGGAGGGATTGGGATTTCTTTAAGTGGAGCATGTCCAACAGCTCTGGGTTTGACATAGCTTTGTATGTTAGGCAGAGATTGCCTCTGAGTAGGCGATACGCAATGGAGTAAAGCTGGAGTTTTTTGAGATGGTCTGCATACGTTATCTGTTTGAGGCCAGTAATCCTCTTTGTGAGGTATTTCTGTGGCCTCCCCAGTTGTTTTAGATGTTCATAGGTACTAGGCTATTGACTCTAGGGCCTATATAAGCCTAGCCAAAAGGTACCCTGGCTTTTGCCACCCAAGAAAATTATTTTCCTGTGCCACTGTCGAGCAGAGCCACAGAAGTGATCCCTGGGGTGAATTTCCTATCTCCCATCCAATCATCAAGATTTTTTCTTGAAGAGTGCTAATGAGGAGCTTTTTCTGATATAGATAGGTAGTTTGTTCCAGAGTATGGGATGTCTCTGGGACAGGAATCTATCCCTCTAGCATGTTCTGTTTATTGTGGTGACAAGGTTTAGGTCCCTAGAGCGTGTAGCTCATAGGGATTGGGATTTCTTTAAGTGGAGCATGTCTAAAAGCTCTGGGTTTGACATAGCTTTGTGTGTTAGGCAGAGATCGCTTCTGAGTAGGCGATATGTGACGGAGTAAAGCTGCAGTTTTTTGAGACGGTCTGCATAGGGCATCTGTTTGAGGCCAGTAATCCTCTTTGTGAGGTATTTCTGTGGCCTTTCCAGTTGTTGTTGTAGATGTCTTCTGAGGTGCATACCAAAAGGGGCATTGTACTCTATAATGGGTCTAATGAGTGACGTGTAGAGGGGAACAATGACCTCTTTTTTCCTGGCTGAGAAACCTTTTGTGATGAGGTGTGCCATGCAGAAGGATTTCCTGACTACTGTGGCGATGTGATTATCAAAGGAGAGACTACTGTCCACCTGTGTCCCAAGGTCTCTTATCACACTTTCGGTGTTAAGTAGACTACCACCTATGTGGTAGTTCATGGGTACAGTTTTTTTACCAAAAGGGATGAGAATGCACTTTTTGACACTGAGTTTGAGGCCATGGCTTTGACACCAGGCATCTGTCTCAGCGAGGCCCTTTTATAGGATGTCCACATCTTTTGGAGTTTTGATTATGGCTCCTAGTTTGCAGTCATCTGCGAACTTCGTTAGCCAAAGACCTTCTGTGTTGGCCTGTACTTCAGAGAAGTAGATACCAAACAGGAGAAGACCCAGGACTGAACCCTGTGGTACTCCACTTGTCACTGGTCTGAAGTTGGATTTGGAGTCTGCTACTTTCACAGTGTGTGTCCGGTCAATGAGCCAGTTGGCAACCCATCTTGTGACATAGGGATTTATACCTAGTTTAGTGAGTTTATCTATAATTCCAGAGTGGGGGATGGTGTCTTGTGAGGTACATACCAAAAGGGGGGCGCTGTACTCTATAATGGGTCTAATGAGTGATGAGTAGAGGGGAACAATGACCTCTCTTTTTCTGGATGAGAAATCTTTTGTGATGAGGTGTGCCATGTAGCAGGATTTCCTGACTACTGTGGCCATGTGATTATCAAAGGAAAGACTACTGTCCACCTTTGTCCCAAGGTCTCTTATCACACTTTTGGTGTTAAGTAGACTACCACCTATGTGGTAGTTCATGGGTACAGAGTTTTTACCAAAGTGGATGACAATGTACTTTTTGGCATTGAGCTTCAGGCCATGGCTTTGACACAAGGCATCTGTCTCAGTGAGGCCCTTTTGTAGGATGTCCATATCAGTAGGAGTTTCGATTATGGCTCCGAGTTTGCAGTCATCGGCACACTTTGTTAGCCAAAGACCTTCTGTGTTAGTCTGTACTTCAGAGAAGTATATACCAAACAGGAGAGGACCCAGGGCTGAACCCTGTGGTACTCCACTTGTCACTGGTCTGAAGTCAGATTTGGAGTCTGCTACTTTCACAGTGTGAGTTATGTCCCTGAGCCAGTTGGCAGCCCATCTTTTGACATAGGGATTTATACCTAGTTTAGTGAGTTTGTCTATAATTCCATAGTGGGGGATTGTATCGAAAGACTTGACGAAATCTAGATAGGCTGTGTGAACCACCTTACCCTCATCTATTGCTTTAGTGACTGCTTCAAAGAAGTCTATCACGTTTAGGATACATGATCTGCCTTTTACAAACCTGAACTGGGTGGGGTCCAGAGTTTGGAGATTACCAATGTCTTTGTTGATGATAAAAGCATTTTCCTGTTCCCGTGGTGCGTGGCCTGCTTCCTTCCACCCTCATTTGCTTGCTTTATGACTCTGACCAAGTCATTTAATCAGACAGTACTCCTGGTCACCCCTGAGAAGGGGCAATTTGTTAAGTGGGAAACATGGTCTACAAACCCATTTAAAAAAAAAAAAAACTCAAAAAGATTTCTAAAAACTCAGGCATAGCATCAAAACATAGAAAGTCTTCTACAAGTTGAATATCTCTACTCCTTTCAAAGGTAATAACAAGTGTTTCTTTAACTATGTTAGGAGTCTCAGAGAAAGCATTACTCTCAAATGACAAAGCCTAGTTTGAACCAGAATACTTCAGTTATAGGCCACTAGATAAATTAAATTCCTGTTTCTTCCTGCTGTTCCCTCCCCGCATCCATCTTGCTCTTCAGTCCCCTCATCCTCACATACATTTCCACTGAACAGGTGTTAAATACAAATAACTGGGCGGAAGAAACAGACAATCCAAAACAGAACAGGAGCCCAACAGTAGCCAGCAGAAAAAGATGTTAATCCCAGAAAACACTTTCTTTTAACGTAAAGTCAATTTAATAAAAATTTTTCTCACATTTTCGTCACTTTAAGTAAAGTAACTTCTTCAGACACACAGACAAAAAAATTGACTTTACTTTAAAAGAAAGTGTTTTTTGGGATTAACATCTTTTTCTGCTGGCTACTGTTGGGCTCCTGTTCTGTTTAGGTCTTAAATACAGTATGCAAAACAAAAAGCACAAGGCCTGTGGCATCTGATAAAATACAAAGCGGCCTGTTAGTCATCACAAAACATAGCCTTACTGACCCCCCTCTAAATGTATTGAATCTCTGCTTCACCACTGAATGTAGCCATAGTGGTTCCCCTTCCCAACAGAGGCTCTGCCGTCAGCATTGTGAACTACAGACCAATTAGTCTCAACGGTATTATTTGCAGAGCCATGGAACATGTAACAGAACTCATAAATAATGTTATTGTGAGAGGACTCATACATAATGTTATCAGATGCGTACAACCCTAATCTGTTTGTCTTTGTAAATGATTGGGCCTATCTACTGAAAGGTGGTGTACTTCCTTGATAGGGTGACTGCTTATGTGGATCTAGCTAAGGCCCTTGTAACTGTTTCTCACACTTCTGTGATCAAAAATTTCACCTGCTTAAATATGAACCCCTAAGTAACTTGCTAGATATCGAACTGCCTCATAGAGTCCACACAGTGAAGGTCAGTGGCACATTTTACCTCAGGAAACTTGTCTCCAGTGGCATCCTAGAGATTGCCATATCAGATCCCTTCATCTTTGACATATACATCTCTGATGCCCAAGTGGATGTCAAGGGTCTGTAATAAGAATTTTCTAAAAACTGCAAACTCACTGCCTCATTAACTGTCCCACTGATGCCCATATCATGCAAAAATGCACACACCACACTAGTGCGTGATGTCATGAACATGGACTCAAGTTCAATGCAAACATGTAATATAGTACTCTTTCAGAAATCGGATTACCCGTATGCCTAATGCATAAATTATAACATCTCAAGGTTGATACTGTTATTAGGGGTCTTAGTCATTCAGCTATCTAAATTTGTATGTGTATAGTTATTTATTTATATTATTTTGTTGATTGGGGTGATGGCTTGATCCATAACTGTACCATTTTAACCTCAGCCTAGGAAATGCAGTACATAAAGGACAAGGCAACATACAGTTGGAAAACATCGGTTATAACACAATATTTAAGTAGTGTTTACAAACTGAAAAGTGGAATAAGGTTGGCTTTATACTACAACTTGCAAGGATGTGTGATACTGAGTATATTAAATTACATACAATACCCCAAGGAAAGATTCCTAAGAGTTAGTACAAAAAAAATAAAGTGCAAATATTTATAGGATTATACGAGATGGAAGGCAAATCAGCTGCAAGGCCACTGCTGCCTTTGTCATGTACCCACTCTTTAGTTCTGGCCTCCCTTTTTAAGATGGTCTTGGCCAGTCATAACAGCAAGTTGTTTTTTATTGAATCTCCATCCAGCTGTCCATCTCCTTTTTAAAAGCAGACAATGTGCCACTCTGCTTAACTTGGAAAGGATGGTTATTCCAGAGAAAGGGTGGGCACTGTATGACAAATCTATCCCTCCACCTTTTGTTTATTTGTTGAAATGGGTTCAGATCACTGGCCCTAATGTTTGTAAAACTTTTTGATTTATGGAGGTATAAGAGGTTTTGGACTACTGGATCCCTTATACCCCTATACGCAAGGCATAGATCACCGCAAGGAGTCTACATGATGCCATATATAGCTATAAAGGCTGTGGTTTCTTAGCAGCTGAGGTCTCTTAAGTTCAAGATCTTTTTTAGTTAATATCTGTGTTCATTCCAGTTGTTTGATATGTTCAGTAAGGTATATCCCAAAGGGGGGGGGGTGTACTTAAGTGATGGGTCTAATCAGTGCACAGTAAAATGTGATGGTCAGATGTGAGGGAGTTATCCAGCCAAGTACCCAGATTTATATATGGCAACTTAAACTAGATGCAGGCAGACACCCTGGATTAAATGACAACATCAACATAAACAGTGTCCTCAAGCTAAGAAAGGCTCGATTATGAGAAGCTCATTCATTGCAGATAAAAAATCTTCAAGTGAAATATGATAAATGATTTATTTTAATTTATTGCTAAATGCACTGCCTACAGTTTCTTTTGATTATTTTACATTTCAGTTTTAATATTTACTGTATACATTTATTATAATGCACCAGGTTTAACTTTTAACAAAGAAGCATTTTTAACAATTTATCAATTCCAGCATTTTTAAGCTTTATTTTTTTAATTGATTAATTTTTTAATTGATTAATTAATAATTAACTTCAGTGTATATAAAGCCTTGCAGCACTTTGGATGTTCACTTGATAAAGCTCGGCACAGACCGAGCGAAAGCGCTTGTGTTTTCATTGTTTTTCATGGTTTTGTATTAAAGAATTAGACTTTCTGAGCAGCAGTCTGTCTTGGTTTGGTTTTCCACCTTGGATTTATTTTTTTACAAGTACCCAGATTTCTCCAATACCATTTAATTTTCATGCGGTGTGTTATCAATACTATAATCTGCAGCAAGTAATTGTTTATCAAATGCTATACCATTGCAGTTTTTAATGTCACATTTGAGCATATTTTTTGTACACCAGCTATAGACAGATGTAAGCTCCTGTGGAAGTCCCTGTATACACAGAGCAACTCAGTGATGACTTCCATTTTAAATTCATCTATGAACTTTAACTAGAGATCTTTGTTTCAAATGCGGAGATCATATTGATTGACTGATCTGATTGATGTTTGTTGACTGGTAAAGTCAGTCTGGGCAAAATCATTTTTCACAGAGGCCCAGAGAGAAAAGCTCCAAAAACACAAAATATGATAAATATATTATTTTATTTTCATACAAAAAGAAAACATGATCTGAAAAGTAGATCCCTGAGGAACTTCACTGGTCACCTTCATGCTCTAAGTGGAGACACCTCCTACTCTTACTGAGTCAGTACCATTCCTTAGCTATTTGGCTATGCATGTAATGACATGTGGGTCATTTTGGAGCTCCTTCAGATGGTTTATTATATTAGCATATGGTACGGTATCAAATGCTTTGGTGAGGTCAAGGTATGCTGTGTAAACACCTTTCCTGCACTCTACAGCTTGAATAAACCTCTCAAAGAAGTTCACTAGATTTATCACACAAAATCTACCCTTGATAAAGGCCAAATAGCTGGGGGTCAAGTCTGGTAAGATTTTTGTTATCATGGTTAATTAGGTCCTTTATGATGCCATGGGTGGCTTTGTATACAAGACTCATTAAAATGATCAGTCTTTAATTCCCAGGGTCAGTCGTGGGGCTATCCTTGTGCAGCAACATCACAAGAGCTGTGTGCCACACCTGTAAGAAAAGGTCAGTTGTTGGGTACAGGTTAGAGAGGCTTGGTAGTGGCTCCACTAATGTTTGGTTAGTGCTATGAATTAGGCAACTGGGTGTGTTGTCAGGCCCCATGGATGAGGTATTCTTCATTTTGGTGGTGTCTTCAGTACACGTACTTTCATGATGGCTGGTGGCATGGTTCCATCTAGAATAAGTGGGCTTGGAATAGATACCTCTTGGGTAAAGTTATCAGTAAATTTATTTGCAAATATGTAGAGAGGATCCACTGAATCAGAGTATGTAGCATTATTATGAATAATCTCTAACAATATTGAGTGTTATTACTTTTTTAACATAACTAAAGAAGGATTGTAGTTGTCTTTGGCATCTGTAGCTAGTCCTAGTAGATAGAAAGCATTAATTTTCCAGTGTCCTTTTTTATTTCATATCTGTTTGATGTTCTCCTTAATTTGTGTGTTTTTTTGTTTTTGTTTTCCTGTAGAAGTTGAATACTTTTTTCCTTTTATATATACTGTTAGCAATGCTTGTGGCCACTCACCACAATGGTTTGCTTTTAAACGTCCTCATTTTCTTGGATCTAACTGGGACTAACATGCTTCATTTGTTCAGGTGTGAGTTGAACTTGTTTGCAGAACTTTTTGTAGTTTTGACATTTTGAGTGATACCATTATTATCAAATTTGGAAACCTTGTCATATATATTTAGGATATTTGTACATTTGAAATCCTTGAATATAGTAATATTTGCTTTTGATGGATTGGAGATTTTGATGGAGAAAGTTACTTGTTTGCATTGCTAAATTTGTTAGGACAAGGTGACGCATATTCTATCCTGTAGGGGAGTACCTTAATCTAGTCAAGGTGTAGTTGTCGTTTGTATAATCGAAGAATTTGAGTGCATATCCTGCTGCGGTGCTATAGGTCCCCTAGTTAATCTTGAGTATTTAAAATTACCTAGGATAACAGTGTTCATACTTACAGATAGCTCATCAAGAATACTTATTAATATTATATTGTTTTCTAGTGATGTAGAAGGGAGCCCTTTAGCATGCTATGATCTGATAGGTAATCCTGTTAATCCTATTTAAAACAATAAATGAGAAGCTCACTGAAAAACCAATCAGTAAAAACAAAATGAAAACTCCAGCAAAGCTAGAACCTCCACTGAGTGACCTCCCAAACTTCTTGTATCAGAGGCAAATGGGATATATGCAAATGACCCTTATGAACATCAGGTGTTTCAGTTAATTGGCAATTCTGAATGCCCATGATGTGTTTCGTTGTTTTAATGGACAATTTCAGGGCAATAAAGCCAAACCCCACTAGTTGTGGATATACATATTTCGGCCTTATTATGACTTTGTCAGCACAGCACAAGCAGAGTGTTTGACTAAGCATAAGAAACACAGGGCTGTTATACCCAGCTGATGTCCATTATCATTAGGGTCACTGCAAAACTATCCCAAACAACAAACTAAAACAATAAGTGAGAAGGTCACTGAAAAAACAATCAGTAAAAACAAAATGAAACTCCAGCAAAGCTAGAACCTCCACTGAGTGACCTCCCAAACCTCTTGTATCAGAGGCACATGGGATACATACAGATTACCTTTATGAACATCAGGTGTTTCAGCTAATTGGCGATTCTGAATGTCCATGATTTATGTCATTTTAATGGACAATTTCAGGCCAATAAAGCCAAACCCACTAGCTGTGGATATGCATATTTCAGCCTTATGACCTCATCAGCACAGCACAAGCAGAGTCTTTGACTAAGTCATTTGCATATATCCCCTGTGCCTCTGATACAAGAGGTTTGGGAGGTCATTCAGTGGAGGTTCTAGCTTTGCTGGAATTTTCATTTTGTTTTTACTGTGAATCCTATTTGGTATGATTTGAATATGTATAAATTCTACTTGTGGGTCTTTAGGTATGTGTCTTAAGGTAATGTCATCTCTGGCAAATACGGATACACCACCACAGTTTCCATCAGGTCTAAAGACGTAAATCCACAGTTCAGGTGCTAAGGAAGTGCTCTGTGGGCTTTTAAACTATAGGTTTCAGTAATCACACATAAATGGATGTGCTCCAAGTGCAGGGAGAGTATAAAGGTGCATCAGGTTGTTGTTTACACTTCCTAGCATAAAGTAGGGCCACTTCGGTTTGGTGGTGGCTTGATTGGTTTGTTTTGTGAGTTAGGATGGACGTTCCATTAGCTGGACTCTGCCTAAAAAAAGGCACAATGGGATCAGAAAAAGCTTTCACCAGAATGCACAAACCTTGGAACGAGAGGTGCATCTGATTTATTGCTGGCACATACTGGATCCCCCTAGAATCACACCAGGTGTTTAACCAATTTATGAAGTAAGTTATCTTTTCTTTATTCTATGGCATTCTTTTTGGTGACAGAAGGACTGCATTCAAACTTAGGGTCTTTCCTGTATTTGAGACATGCATGGAGAGTTCTGTCATTTCTCTCTTTGTATCCTCCAGGGTTTTGCACGCCACTGATTTACTCCATCATGGACCACCACCATCTGTCATAATTATATTTGTGTGGTTTCAGGGCCCTCAGGGCTCTTGCTATGTTGGAAATCTTTGCTCCTGAGAGCTTTCTCACTGTTACGCTGCTTTTGTCCAGCATTGCCAAGCATGGAATCAGTGTCCGTAACTATGGAGTCACCAATCACTAATACATTTCTATTTATGTTTTAGATTGCTTTGCTGTAACGGGTTTAGGATGTGCTATTTTGTGGTGACTTCCTGCTGTCTTATCATTAGCTGGTGTTACAATGGTTGGCTTACACTGGGCCTTGCTGCTACTAGATCATTGAGGTTTGAGCAAAGATTTTTTTAACTGCCTGAGAATTTGAAAATTTATTGTGGGTATGTGCTAAGTGTGGTGTAGGTGAGCGATGCTCATAGAATGTGTTTAGCTAGTAGTGTGTGGCCTCAAATATGGCTGGGCACTTATATCTCTAACAAATAGTGACGAGTAAAGTGAAAGATCATTATCTGTGAGCATCAGGCACCAGGTGCTATGAGGATGAAGACAGGGGAAAGAGCAGCTGGTTGACCTTTGATTTTGGACCAAGAGTACAAGGGGTGTTAAGGAAAAATAAGAGAATATAATAGTGTTTCCGCTCCTGGATTAGAGGGATAATTCAAAGAAAAATAGTGAAGTTAAATTAGGTTTGAACTCTAAGATAACAGTATGCAATAAAATTGTAATCTAGATTGACTATTGGGTCATTTTGTAGGATGATAAAAATAATAGAAAATAATACCATTTTGGCATATACCTTAACGTGTTGATTTGAGATAAACAGATACAATTGGGTTCAAACATAAAAAAATATATATACAATAATTTAACGAAGAGTGCTTATGAGATTACTTTGGAAGCCCAACACCTTTGCTCTATGATTTGTGCAGTTCTAACTACAACATGGTCTTTACTATGGCTGCTCAGAGAGAAACTGAATCTGAAAGTGTCTGGCACAGTTAAACCATGGAGGTAAAGTGAAAGAGCCAATAGAAAAGCAGCCAATAATGGCCAACCCTCAGAAAAATTAGCAAATTATTCTCTACCACAGAGCAACCATTACTAGCCTCAGTTTACACCATTACCAGAAAACCAAGCTCAACTGTGATTAAATATCAATCTAAATGTAAAAGTAGGAAAAGAAATGGAAAGCCACAGTTGGAACACTTGGTCTGACAAAATTAAAATGTTATCAAAATAGCAGCCAGGCAGCTGCAAAACATACAGGATACGCAATGTTAGTTAAACAGACAGAAAACTGCAATTTATTTTAAAAAGAAGGGAAAAACTGGGACATCACATGGAGAACAATTAGCTAAACTGGAAGGGAGGTGCAGCATAACCAAGCAATTGTTTCAAACAAAAAATCAGCATCTTTAATTAAGCAAGCTGTAAAAGTTATATAATTCAATAAAATAATACAGAAAGGACAGAAAACATTAAACAACTTTGATTGCAATGTAATACAAGTACTTTCATGTTATCTGTATGTAGTTTGCCAGAAAAACTTTTCTCAGCATGTGTTGCCTATTAATATATTTACAGAGTAGTGTAGTCTATGAAGAGTTACATCTGTGGATTTTGTTAAGTACAGGGAAGATGCAAGAAATAAGAGTTACAGAAGACCAACAGAAGGTAAGGTTGGAGGAGACACTAGTTGGTTTCTGCTGAGGTTGTGCTAGTTGGAGAATAAATTATATAGGATGTTGTAGGAGAGAGTTACGAATAGAGAGGTAGTAGGCATAGGCTTGTAAAGTAGCAAAGGGGGATAGTGAGGGGCATTTTCTCAAGTATATAAAGGTGTAACCAAGTCATAGAGAGGTTTTACTCTTGCTTCAGTAGGTAAGTAGGTATTTATTTCTAGGAAGCAATAGCAGAACAGACAGTAAAATAGAAGAGGAGCATATGGTGGTGTTATGCACAATTCCGGGCCTACTTATAATTTTGAGGGATGACTGAAGCATTTGTATATGGCTCTGTTATATAAGTGGGTAGGTAGTTTTCCCCTGAATTTAGTGTCCGAGGATGTTTTATAGAGTTTGAAGAGGGAAATCCTATAGTTTAAGTGTAAGGATGGGGAACACAAAATGAATCATTTGTAGATAATGAATTCTGTTTTAACTTCCTTGTATCAAATGTTAGGAAATCCTTTTGTCTTGTCCTGCTAATTGCTAAAGGCTTTCTTCTGCAGATCTAAGGGAGAAATTTCCTTATCAACTCTTCTCCATGCAGGCTCATAACAGAATGTAATGCCCCTTTGACATGTACCTTTCCAAACACACACTGCCCAGGGAGAAAAAGCACAGTGATCCTTGACCAAGAAACATTCAGGCATAATCTCCTTAAGTTACATAGAACAGCTAAAAGCCCTATCAGTTTACTCCATTAGAAGCTATTTGATGGCATCCTTTACCTAGCCTACATGCCTAAGAAAGATGTAGTCCTGTCTGAACTCTTGTACATTCAAGAAAATGGACATACTGTCAATAAACCTACATCTCAATGTTAACAATATCTGTTGCCAGGATAGATCTCCCCAAAAGATTCCAAACCTATTAAATAAGGTTCTACTCCACATCAAACAAAGTAGCTCCCTACCGCTCTTTAAGTTCACACTTGATGAGTGGAATGGGATCCATAAATTCATCCCTGAATTGTGTTCTCAGCCCCTCATAAACAGATGGGGCAATTAGTGGGATTTGCATTGCCTAGACTTCTAATGGACTAATGTGAACATATGGCCCAATATCATGCAGTTCACATGTGCTGCATTATGTATGTAGGGTATCTTACTTTCAATATGAGAATACCCCATCATGAAAGGAGTCCAGCAGCAAAACCATCTCAGGAAGGTAAGGATTCATTGTATGTATGACAGCTAAACTACATGGTTCTAATACAAATATATACACCTATGGATGTATACATTATGATATTTATTGTTGTTTTTCAGTGTGCAACTATATATCTGCAAAGGATGTTTGGATATTTTAGAGGAAATAGCCAAAAGGTAGATGGTCGTGGATCACTGTGAGCATTACTGACCCACAGTGGTCATGTTACATAGCAGGAGTAATGGGCTACCAGTGGTAATGCAGGGTCTGTCTGAGTGTCATGCAATAAAAGTATATGAACACCGAAATACATCATAGAATACTTATTTATGTATGTCGTGGAAGCATGCTTTCACATGCCCCCTCTTGACAGACCATACTGGACATAAACTGGGTATGCTTAGGCACTGTGGACTGTTATATGGCAGATATTTATTTAGTTGCCCAATCTCATGAATGGCATTTGCTTTTGAAGAAATAGTACTGTACCTAACTAGTTCAACCATCAAGAAATCCTTAACTTTCTCTCTTCCCCTCCCCGTGAAACAAGCACATGTACTTTCTGCAGCAGCACTAGTCAGACATCATATCGCACTACCTAAAGAACTTGCACAGCTGAATTTCACCTGCAGTTGGCAAAAGTTCATAAGCAACAAATAAAGTTAAATCTATGTAAGGCAATATGCAAATATCTTAATTTGTTAAGTCTAGTTTGCATTGTTTTGTAGTGTTGAATCTGCTGGAAGGATATCTGCACCCCCACTCATTCATCCAAACTCATAGGCCTTTTACTGCTGAAGGTGAAGCTACATTAACACTTCAGCATATTTCACTCTTATCAGTGTAATGTATCCCTGGAAACACATTGAAAAGCCCATAACTATAAAATTAGATGCTGTGACTCCACCCAAGTATTTAGAGTTCAGACAACTTGTCTTTTGTATCCATGAACATCCTATCTCACTCGCTCCACTCACTCTGCTCCCCTGCCCTTCCCCCATATCCCGCACTCCCCCACCACCTCTATTCTTATCCTAAGCAAACCACGCCCCCTCATTCCTATGATCCAATTACATACAACCCAACCTTGTCCACACCCACATTTCATGCACAACTTACTTTCTTTTATTTAGCCAAACTTATCTGCTCTCCTTTACATCCATCCCCTTGAATTCACATGCCCTCTACTATACTTTTTTTTCATCTTACTCTATTCTACCATCACAATACAATGACCACCTCAAACTATTTTAAATTAACTCCAGACTTACCACCATGAAATGTGGGTGTGGACAAGGTTGGGTTCTATGTAACTGGATCATAGGAATGAGGGGGCGTGGTTTGCTTAGGATAAGAGTAGAGGTGGTGGGGGGAGTGTGGGATATGGGGAAAGGACAGGGGAGCAGAGTGAGTGGAGCGTGTGACTAGCACTTGCTCTAGAACCTGCTGGAAAGCACTAGGAAGCCTGAAACGGATTCAAGCACTCAGCTCTTCTTATCAATAAGGAGAAATTAATCATAGGCACTAAACAGCCTATAATTGCAAAGTACCTTGCAAAGGTAAGGGAAAACTGCTCTTAAACTTTACAAAAAAGCACCTAAACAGGCATGTCCAAGGGTCAGCTTCTGGTGATTTCTCCTGTCCACCTGGTGGATCTGGGCATACTGAGGCAGTGCGGCAACTGCCTCATGTACACAGACAATTCTCTCCTCCTACCACCCAACACTACAACCTGTGAGAGATGCACTTACATAGCCAAACTGGAAGCAAAGCTCTCTCCGGCCAAGATTGTGCTAGACAGTCAAGAGGAGAAGGTTAATACCTGCATTACACCTCAAGCAACTCATAGCCTTTCAAAACCCACACCATCAACACCCACCCATAGCAACACTAAACCCACATATGCAGAGGCCCTTAACATTAACCTGCCCAAGCAACAAGGACCTCCGAAGCCAAAACACAAACAAACACCAGTCACAACCAAAGTGACACATAGCTCACAACACCAGTGTGCCACTCAGTAACAGCCCCTAAGGCAAGACAATGTACCCAACACTTTAGTCATAGGTGACTCTATAGTCAGGCACACTGATGTCCCACTCACCAGGCTGAACAAGGAGAAAATTACAGTCCGCTGCCTGTCTGGTGCCAGGATCTGCCACATAACGCATGCACTCAAGTCACTCCACAATAAGTACAAATACGACTCTGTCATTGTCCATGCTGGAGTGAATGACTTGAGACGTACCTCCCTGGACTACATGAAAAGAGACATGGAAGAGCTCTTGGATCATGTGACCCAGGAAGGTATGACCCTAGCCCTGAGTAGCATCCTGCCTTCGCCCAGAATGAATCCACAGTATAAGGACAAAATGATTGACTTCAACAATTGGCTAAGCTTCTGGTGTCATTCAAAGGGGATCCAGTATTTGTCTGCCTGGGAAGACATGATCGAAAAACCACGATGCTTTGCCAGAGAGGGTCTGCACCTGTCACCCCTGGGATTCAGGTTACTGGCTAAAGCTCTTGCCACCCCCAAAGTGCCTTTTTTAGGCAAGGTCCAAAGGATAAAACCACCACCGTAACAGATACAAGCATGCAAAATCTGAAGGTAATGCTACTCAATGCTAGAAGTCTAAACCTCAAAATGCACTCTCTCGAGGCACTCCTAAAATGGAGAACATCGATATCTGTGCAGTAACTGAGACCTGGTTCAAGGCTCCAGAGAGCACCCCTGCAATACCAGGCTACAATTCTTACCACACTTTTCGGCCACAAAACCAAGACCGAACCACTAAGGTGGAGGAGTGTCCATATTCAACAAGGATATTCACACCTCCAGGCAAATTGCCCAACACAATGCATCTGAAATTCTCCAGGTGCAACTAACACTAGGTAAGACTGCAATCCAAATTGTAGCTTGCTACAGATCCCTCACCATGCCCCAAGATTCTCACTACACCTTTCTAAACATACTGGAAAATATTAAGATGCAACCAAACACCCTAATACTGGATGATTTCAACTACCCTGCCATTAATTGGGAAAACTACTTGGGTACCAACTCCTTTAACCAATGATTCTTGGAATTCATAAATTCCAACGCCCTGGATCAACTAATCCATTGTCCCACCAGGGGCTCCAATATCCTAGACCTGGTCATTACCAACATGGGAGATAGATGCTCCACACCAGTGGTCACCCCCTCATTGGTCAGGTCTGACCATAAGCAAATCACCTTTGACATCTACATCCCACCCCCACCCCCCAGTAAGGAAACCTCCTTAAAAAACTTCTCCAAAGCCAACTTCATGCTACTGAAGTCAGAAGTGACAAACTTCACAACACCCACGCAGATGGGATCTGGAAGTTCGACTGCAGAATCCTACACTAAGGCACTGTACGAGCACATCCACTCGCGCATGAATCGTGCCATCCCAAATAGAACCAAGATACTCGTCTCCAAAAAAAAGAAGCCAATCTGGTGGTCCCCTGCTATAAACAAATTGTATAACAGAAAGAAGAAACTGTTGCAGAAAAGAGGAAAATCCCCGGATGCAAAAAACTCCCTCACCAGTCTCGGTAAGAAGCTAAGATCCCTCATAAAATCCTCAAAAGCTAGTTATGAAATTAAAATTGCCAAAGATTCCAAAGACAACCACAAGGCATTCTATAGTTATGTCAAGAATCTAAATGGCAATGTTCAGATCTGAGCTACAACAGAATGACATTAAATATACTGATCCCAAGGATATTGCCAATATCCTGGCAGATCGATTTAGTGCCAACTTCACCCCCCTCTCTCCCCCTAAAGGGCCCATCGCAATACCAAAAGATTGCCAAATTCCGATAATCACGGCCACACAGGTAGAAACCGCACTCTCCAAAGCTAAGAATGCAGCATCCATTGGACCAGATGACATCCCAGGCTGTGTACTACATGAACTACAAAATGAACTGGCACCTCACCTAAGTGTCATGTTTAATCATAGCCTCACCTCAGGCTTTGTGCCAACTGAGTGGTGTACAGCTACCGTTATCCTGCTCCACAAGGGAGGATCCGCCTTGGGTACCGGGAACTACTGTACCATCAGTCTGACAAGCCTGATCTGCAAGAGCATGGAATGCATTATCATGGAACTTATAAACAAAGACATTGGCAACCTTCAAACACTGCACCCCACCCAGTTTGGGTTTGTGAAGGGCCGATCTTGTCTCCTGAATCTGATTGACTTCTTCGAATCAGTCTCCAGAGCTGTGCACGAGGGTAAGGTGGTCCACACAGCATATCTGGACCTCGCCAAGGCCTTTGACACCATCCCCCTCTCTGGAATCATATTTAAACTTACTAAGCTGGGCATAAATCCCTACGTCACTCGATGGGTTGCCAACTGGCTTACCGACAAAACCCAGACTGTAAAAGTAGCCGACTCCAAATCCAGCTCCAGACAAGTGGAGCACCTCAGGGTTCAGTCCTGGGACCACTCTTGTTTGGCATCTACTTCTCTGAAGTACAGGCCAACACTAAGGGACTCTTGCTAATAAAGTTTGCAGATGACTGCAAAACTGGGAGCCATTATTGAATCCCCAAATGATGTGGATATTCTACAAAAGGGCCTTATAGAAACAGATGCTTGGGGCCAGAGCCATGGGCTCAAGCTTAATGCCAAGAAATGTATAGATGTGAGAGTGTTCGATCTCGCCGTTTGTTCTTACACCTGGGTTCAGAGCCGATCCTCGGCTCCGTGTCGGCCGCATGCAAGCTCTGCATCGAGAAGAAGCTCGAGACAACCTAATACCCACAATCCCCCTCTGCCTTTACCTCAGATCTAGTTTGCCGCTGCTGCGTTCGCATCACTGGGTCGAGCTCGAGCATCTACAGATAAGATTTAAGATTTTATTCTTATATTTTCAGGATAAATTTATTCTAAAGAAGTTGTAAGTGACATAGTGTGTGTGTGTGTGGTAAGGTTAGGAATTCTCGGTTCCGTTAAGTTTATTTAAACTTATCAGAGTTTTCTCGGGGCCTACCACCCTTTACTTGGATTGACTCCGGATTGACATTTTATATTATTGGATTCGACAATTTCACTGGACTTGACTTATTTACTGGACTTGACTTTTCACTTTTTATCTGCTTTAAGTGTAACATGTCTGAAAAGGCTAAATCTGGTTTCAAGCGTTGCCAATGTGGGCAAAAGATGTCAGTTACTGACAACCATAGCTCCTGTGTCTACTGTCTTGGCCCTCTCCACCTGCAAGAGGACTGCTCAATTTGTCACTCTTTCAGTGGGAGGGTCATGACAGATAGATGCAGGAAACTCATGGACAGGGGTTTGTTAAAACCTACTTTTCAGGAGGCTCTGGATGCTTCAGACCAGGCATCCAAATCCTCGAAGGAATCAAAGACGTCGGAGCCCAGGTCATCGGCTCCGAGCTCTTCGGCTAAAGTTAGATCACCGGTTCCACAGACTTCGGGGCCGAGTGTTCAACTGTTGTCAGTTTCCGAGCCTCGAGTCTTGGAACCGGTGACGGAGCTCCCTCCCCCGACACTGTTGAGGTCGGCTCCGTCTTCGATTCCTTCGACCCATTCTTCCAGGCCCCTCTCTGATTCTGATGTAGACCGTGTGGTGCAGAAGTTAATGGAGAATACGGCCTTATCCAAACTCATCTCGGTCTCCTCTCAATTGGTGTCGAGACTTGAAGGCCTTCCCCTGTCTCCATCTGTTCCTCCTCCGAGACCTGTCCAGTCTTCGGAGCCGGAAGAGGCTGAGCTACTGATTGTGGAGCCCTCGGTGCCAGAACCGTCTTTTTCTCGGTCGGCTCCGTTCACCTCGACTCCGTCGGATCCGGTATCGGAGTCTCGGAGCCGAAGATCCATCCTGGGTTCCGGGACCGAGAGTCGAACAGATATTTCGGTTCCGACTCTCCCTCTCGGGGCTTCGGCTCGGATCGACTCGGTTCCGTCCTCGGGGTCGATGCCTTCGGTGCCTGTTTCGGGGATTCTTCCCATTTCTTCGGAACCGGGAGATGCCTCGACTCGGGACCCGGGGGCCTTCGACCTCATGAGGAAGGTGTTGTCTACCCAGACAACCACATCAGCAGATACAGCTTCTCCTTCCCATAAAGGTCCGTTATCCTCCTCTGCACCCACGGCTACAGCCAAGCGTCGAGCACCTGTGTTTCAGCCACCCCTGGAGGGTGCCCCCTCTTCCTCGGAGGCTTCTTCGGATGCTCCCCTCGAAGAAGTCCCTAGGAAAAGATTGTGTAAGAGGAGACACTTAGATTCTCCACAAGAATCTTTGACATCCGATACTGACTTGGATGAGTCAGAAGGGTCCCCAAAGTCACCTTCAGAGGATGTCTCTTTTTCTGACATCTTGGAGATCCTAAAGCAGAGAGGTGACTGGCAATCCCTCCCCCCTTCTGAGGATGAGTCAGTCTTGCTGAAGGCATTTGGTACTCGCCCTTCCTCCTCCTGGGTCACTCTGCCCTTCGATGAGTTAATGGAGCTGATTGCTCGAAGGGCGTGGGAGGCTCCTGACACGGTGGTGCCAGTCCCTAGGAAGCCTAATAAATATATTACTGCACCCCAGGACAAGGCTTACTTGACAAAAGGAGTTCCAGTGGATGCTATGGTGGTGGCAGCGGCCACGAAAAAGGAGATGTCGGAATCTTCCTCATCTGTCCATCCCCCTAACAGAGATTCTAGGACTATGGACAGGTACGGGAAGCGCATTTTTAGTTCAGCGGCTTTTTCTATGCAATCCCTGAACTATTTGACCCACTTCACACGACTACAGAGGGATCTAATCAAAGAGTTGGGAGATACCCTCCAGGGTACTACAGATGCTGCTGTCTCAGAGAAAGTGACAGCACAACTCAATACCCTAACTTCCATTGTAAACTCGTCCATGAGGCTGATCTCGTACGCAGCCGAAGGTTTGAGTAGGGCAGCAGCTTCAGCGATTGCTCTTCGTAGACAATCCTGGATGCGCTTATGTTCATTTGCGGAAGCCTTCAAGTCTTCCTTTACTAACGCCCCATTTGACGGGGCCACTCTCTTTGGCCCCAAAGTAAAGGAGACCCTTACCCGGTGTGAGCAGGAGGGAAAGACTCTGTCTGCTGTCGAAGTCCGTTTTTCCACCCCATCCAGACCGTACCCCAAAGGGCAACGCGGTGGAAAAATGTGGTTTCGAAAACCCCAAGGTTCTTTCCCAAACACACAGGGTGATGCCCCCTCTAGAGGCAGAGGAGGGGGCAGAGGTGGAAGACGCCGCCCGGGCGGCAGAAGGGGTCCGCAAAATCAAGGTGACAGGGATACCCCCCCTGGAAAACCTTTCCAGCACTCCTGAGAGGAGGCCCGACTGTCCTGCTCTGGAGGCAGTCGGGGGTCGCCTAGCTTTATACCCTCAGGCCTGGCAAAACATTACTACAGACAACTGGGTAAAAAGCGTTGTTACCAGAGGTTACAGAATACCATTCCTATCCAACCCCATTCCAAGGAAAAAACTCCCAGATGTGCCGCCCCATCTGCGAGAACCAGCAGCTATAGAAATTTCAAAGCTGCTAGAAAAAAGAGTCATCCAACCAGTCCCAGCGGACCAAAGAGGATTCGGAACTTACTCAAGGTTCTTTTTAGTTCCAAAGAAGACAGGGGACTGGAGGCCCATTCTGGACCTAAGCAACCTCAACACCTTCGTCAAGAAAGAAAAGTTCCGAATGGTCACGCTTCAATCGATCCTTCCATTCTTACAGAAGGACGACTGGATGTGCTCAATAGATCTGAAGGACGCATACTACCACATCAAAATGGCCAGGGCATCCAGAGATCATTTGCGCTTCCGGCTGGGAGCCAGTCACTTTCAGTTTCGGGCTCTGCCCTTTGGTCTGACCTCAGCCCCCAGGGTTTTCACCAAATGCATGGCAGTGGTAGCGTCTCACCTGAGACGCCTAGGATTCCAGGTGTTTCCGTATCTGGACGACTGGCTCCTTTCTGCCACCACCCAGCGTCAACTGATACAGGCCAGGGATTACACTCTACAAATCTGTGTTCACCTCGGAATTTCCGTAAATTTCGAAAAATCTTTACTACAGCCATCACAGCGTATCTTATTCATAGGAGCGGAATTGGATACGCATCATTTAATTCTAAGACTTCCTCCAGAAAGGATAGCTTCATTACAAACCCACATATCTCTTCTTCTGTCATCCAGAAAATCCCCAGCAAAACTGGTACTAAAGGTTTTGGGCCTCATGGCAGCTTCCCTCATTGCGATACCATTGGGAAGACTGCACATGAGAGTCCTGCAATGGCTACTGTTTGCACAATGGTCGTTCCAACAGCTACCTCTGACACACGAAATTCTAATCACAAACACATGCAAATCACACCTAGTCTGGTGGCTTCAGACTTGCAACCTTTCCAGGGGAAGACCATTTGTGCTACCCACACCGACAGCTACGGTGACCACGGACGCTTCCCTGATAGGGTGGGGGGGCATCTTTCAGGGACAGACAGTCCAAGGCGAATGGACCAATTTAGAGTACAATCTGCACATCAATGTTCTAGAGTTGAGGGCAGTGTTTCTAGCATTGCAGCACTTTGCTCCCCTTCTTCCTGTAGGGACTATTGCAGTTCAGACAGACAACATGTCTGTAGTCTGGTACATAAACAAGCAAGGGGGAACCAAGTCCTATCATTTATGCAGAGAGGCCATGAGAATCTGGCAATGGGCGGAGTCCACGGGTCGCTTTCTGATAGCAATGCACATCCCGGGGTCATCCAACGTCATAGCCGACAGGCTGAGCAGGGCAATCTTGTTGCCACACGAGTGGTCCCTAAAACAGTCAGTTGCGAAGAAGATTTTTCGCAAGTGGGGCCAGCCTTCCTGCGATCTGTTTGCGTCTCCAATGAACGCCAAGTGCAGGAGCTACTTTGCCCTATTACCCCCTCCAGGGGAAGTCCCCAGGGACGCACTAGTTCACGATTGGCCCCCGGGTCTCCTGTATGCTTTTCCTCCTTTTCCCCTGATTGCGAAGTTTCTGCAAAAAGCCAGCAACCTGCAAAGGACGATCATCCTCATTGCCCCATTCTGGCCTCGTCAAATTTGGTTCCCCTTTCTTCTGACATACCGCATTCGGGGACCCTGGATGCTGGACCCAGAACCAGATCTACTGACTCACTCGTCAGGGGCTCCCCACCCCTCACTTCTGTCTCTCCATCTAGCAGCTTGGCTGCTCCGCTTCCCTACTTAGCCAGGTCTGATCTTCTTTCACCTGCAGTCCAGGATATACTAGTGGCTTCTCATAAAGCTTCCACTACAAAGACCTACACTAGTAAGTGGAAGCGTTTTGTATTCTGGGCAAACACGCAGCAATTGGACCCTGTCATAGCTCCTTTAAACAAAATCTTGGAGTTTTTAACAGAATTGTTCCATCAAGGAGCTTCTCCTGCCACTTTAAGAGTGCAATTGGCTGCCATCTCCAACTTTCATGTGGAAGAATGTGGGGCTCCTGTTATGGCCCACAGACTTTGTAAGGCCTTTTTAAAAGGGTCTTTTCATATTAGACCACCGGTTAGATCTCCTACGTCCCCTTGGAATCTAAACCTCTTATTATCTAAATTGTTGTTACCCCCTTTTGAACCAGCCTCCTCTTGTCCATTGAAGTTTTTGTCGTGGAAGACCCTCTTCTTGGTAGCCATTACATCTGCTAGGCGAGTATCTGAGCTTCAGGCTCTCTCCATTAAACACCCTTATTTAATCTTTCACTCTGACAGAGTATCTCTTCGCACTAATCCATCCTTTCTCCCCAAAGTTTGCTCTATTAATAATATTAATCAATCCATTGAATTACCCACCTTTTTCAAAAATCACTCCAATAAGATGGAGTATATGTTGCACAAGTTGGATGTACACAGACAACTCAGATTTTACTTGGATAGAACAAAGGATCACAGGAAATCTGATCAACTTTTTGTAGCCTATGCTGATAGCAGGAAAGGTGTAGCGGTTACTAAAAGAACTCTTTCCAAATGGTTAACTGATTGTATTACCTATGTTTATGATTCTTCAAATCAACCATTATCTGTCAAACCCAAAGGACATTCCACAAGATCAGTGTCTACATCCCTGGCTCATGCAGCTCGCCTACCATTAGACACTATTTGCGCAGCTGCTACTTGGTCTAAACCACATACATTCATTTCTCATTACAAGGTAGACAAGGTTTCTAGGGACAGGGCAACCTTTGGTTCCACTGTGCTCAAGAACGTCCTCCCGTGAGTTCCTCAGGAACATGGAGCTAGGGACGCTACCCAGGTGTAAGAACAAACGGCGAGATCGAACACTCTCACATATAGAAGTTATGTCCTTACCATAACGTTCCATGTGGAGTGTTCATCTCGCCTTTGTTCTTACATTCCCACCCTCCCACCCTCAGGAAGAACGTTCAGTTTGGTGCCTGGTCTGGGTTATTTTGCATCTGCATTGGCAGTTGTTGTATATATGTTGTACAGGTGCGTATATATGTAAATATATATATATATATATATATATATAGATATAAGAGTTTTCTGTCTATGTAAAAATTTGGCATGAGTGTGTTCTCTCTCTGACTGCTGGTTTGCTTGCAAACTAGATCTGAGGTAAAGGCAGAGGGGGATTGTGGGTATTAGGTTGTCTCGAGCTTCTTCTCGATGCAGAGCTTGCATGCGGCCAACACGGAGCCGAGGATCGGCTCCGAACCCAGGTGTAAGAACAAAGGCGAGATGAACACTCCACATGGAACGTTATGGTAAGGACATAACTTCTATTTATCCCCTTTGGAAAAAAACATGTACCCATGAATTACCACATAGGTGGCAGGACACTAAACATCGAAAGTGTGATGAGAGACTTAGGGACACAGGTGGACAGTGGTCTCACTTTCAATAACCACATTGCCACAACAGTCAGGAAATCCTTCTGTGTGGCACACCTCATCACTAAGGACTTCTCATCCAGAAAAAAGAGGTCATTGTCCCACTGTACTCATCCCTCATTAGACCCATTATAGAGTATAATGCCCCATTTGGTATGCACCTCACAAGACATCTGCAACAGCTGGAAAGGTCACAGAAATACCTCACTAAAAGAATCACAGGCCTAAAGCAGATGCCATATGCTGACCATCTAAAAAAAAACTCCAGTTATACTCTGTGGTATATCATCTACACAAAGGCAATCTCTGATTAACATACAAGGCCATGTCAAACCCTGAGCTGTTGGACATGCTCCACTTAAAGAAATCCCAATCCCTCAGAGCCACACGCTCCAGGGATCTAAACCTTGTCATCACAATGAACAAAACATGCTGGAGGGATAGGTTCCTGACTCAGAGACTCCCCATACTCTGGAATAGACTGCCCATACATGTCAAGCAGAGCACCTCACTGGCCCTCTTCAAAAGGAACCTTGATGATTGGATGGGAGATAGGAAATTCACCCCGGGGATCACGTCAGCCGCCCTACTAGACAGAGGTCTAGGGAAGTAAATATTGTTGGAAGAAATATCCAGGGAATTGTTATGGCTAGGCTTGTATAGGCCCTAGGGCCATAGCCTGGTACCAACCTATGAACCTTCTCTTCTACTATATGCACAAACTAGCATTGCACCATAGTTTTACTACTGACCAATCACATATACTCCACCCATCCTTATCACAATCTGCAAGGTAAAACACCTAACCACATTATCAAAGCCCACCCTGAAGTCAAAACATTCCAACCTTACCTTCAGCTGCACACATATCACATGATAACAGTCTTTATTTACACCTGCACTACATTCTAACACGCAAATTCCACGTTTACTATTTGTAAGCCCACACTATTACAGTGGACACGCTCCTCCTAACCTGCCCAGCCTCTTTACTCTTAATTCTCAACCTCACTACAGCTATATCTTTGCATATACCCCCACACACCAATACACAACAACCTCCTCTAACCCTCTCCCCAATAAATAACACAGCTTCTCACGTATCTCCTCCCAGCTTTTCTCCTATACCCTCGCATTCTATTTAAGCCACAAACTGGCCTCCTCACTTCCTATGAAACCACACTTGACACCAGTACCCTCACCTAGGAATAAAAAGCACTTCCCATGGTATGCATTCCTCATTACCTATCTACTCAAATGTGGAGACCTACATCCTAACACTGGCCCACCCTCTAATCCTAACAAGAGTAACCCCAAAGATTTAAACATACTTGCGCTGAAGCTTAGAAGTATGTGTAATAAAATAGCCTCACTGCATGCCTGGATTGTTCAAAATAAACCTGACATATTAGCCCTTACAAAAACATGGCTGCACCTCAGTGTAAAAGACTCAGAATTAATGCCACCAAACTCTGCAATAACCATAGGCGATAGATCTAAAAAAAAGGGGGAGGGATAGCACTTCTATATCTGTCTGCACTCAACAGATCACACCCTATACCAGTAATATACCCATATTTTCCAATGCTGAGGTACTAATCTCCTTTTTGAACCTCAATAAATCAAAAACAATTTGCATAATAGTAATATATATCCCACCAGGTGATAATATACCAGTGCTGGAAAATATTTTATCCTAGACATCCCAAACAATAAACCTTGAAACAATAATCGCAGGAGACGTAAATATAGATTGGCAAACCATATCTTCCGACTTCCCCACAAATAGTATAAATCTGTATGGTTTTTCGCAGCTTATCAGTGCTCCAACAAGATACAGCAAAGATCTTGCCTGCCAATTCACTGGATTCTAGTATCCCACCCTCCTAATTACACCTCTTTTGGTACACTGCCTATCTCCCTGAGCAGTCATCTCCCAGCTTACTCCATTAGAACAAACTCCTAACAACCAAGAGTACACACTATAAAATCAGTCAGGAACTAAATTCATTTTTGTCAGAATAAATTCAACACTCTCTTAGGGTGTATTGCTAGTCAGTGGATAATGCTACTCAATGCCAGAAATCTAAACCACAAAATGCACGCATTCCAGGCACTCCTCAGTATGGAAAAAATCGATATATGTGCAGTAACAGAAACCTGGTTTAAGGCCCAGAGAGCACCACAACACTACCAGGCTACAACTGGGACTTTTATTTAGAAACAAACATTTTTTTTACATCAGCAACCAAAGCTACTCTTGCAAAAACATTTTTACTTCCCTCTCTTCTTTATGGTGCCCCTATCTTAACTAACTTACAAAATCCTACCCTATGCAAGTTGGAAAAGTGCTACAACAAAGTTGCAAAGTTTGCCACAAACTCTAAATATCACACACACCACTGTAAACCACTCCTAGAATTAAACTGGCTTGAACTACCCAACCAACTTGCCTTTATTCAGCTATCCACCTTGCAGAACCTTATTTTTAAGCCTACTGCCTGCCCTGCACTAGCCAATGTACTCACACCTTACACACCAAATCAATCCCTTCGATCAGAAGACAAAAATCTCTTAGCTATTTCAAAACCGACAAGAAAACCTGGCCATATGCTGTCTCTATACGTTGGAATTCACTATCTCTAGCTACCAGGTTTATTCCTGGCCTAAACCATTTTAAGGCCTCTTTAAAAAATCATCTCAAAAATACATGGCTCTGTTCCTGCATAAAGCCTGCCTAATGCTCAGGTCTTCCTCTTCTCTCACATTTCAGTTCATCACAGACTGCAAGATCCTAAAGCTCTTCTGACTCCTTCTATACCATATCCTTAAGCTACTGCTCAGGCTTTATTGCTTCTATCCCTCTTAACTCTCTCTCGCTATGTCTGCATCACTAACTTTCTGGCTGCTATTTCTACATCATATATGATGAGAGTGACTATTATCGTCTGTAATGTTTTAACTGTATAGAACTGTTTAGATGTGCAGTAATATATTAGGACATCCTGTAGCAGTTTGTTCTTTCAACTTATTTTTTGTATAGTATTTCTAATGTAATCTTTATTGTATTGGATTTTACTGTATTTGTATTGTACTGTATGTGGAGCTTTTCTCCCCAGGCCTCTGCTGAAAACGAGTTCTGTAGATCCAGTTAGACCACCCTGGTAAACAAATGTCAAATAAATAAATTAATATACAAATCTATGCACACAATCATAATAAATTCTCATCCCTGTTCATCCCATACTCCTTTTTCCATAACCACTATCTCATTTTACTTAATATTGTTGCTAAAATCCTTTACCATTAAACATAATTTCATTTTTATTTTATTCCATATAACATAAAATAACTTTTTCTTTTAACATATTCTGCACTCCAATTCTTATAATATCCGTATTTAATCATATCCATGTTTATCTTATCCACTTCTTTTATATCTTCAAAAAACTTCATTACATAGTTTTCTCCATGACTTTTTCACTGTTTTACATTTAAAACGCATGTTCCTTTGTTTCTTCTTCTTGCAATGTAAACATATTATATCCCTTTTCTTCTTATAGGGCATATTTCCTTATAGTGGAAATTTATCTAGTACCAGTCTCCACAAAAAAGAAATCTTGACATTCTACTTTCGGATTACACCATCTGCTACTTATTTTTATAGCTTTAATTTTTTCATCTGCCAGATTTCACCATGGAATTACATAGGAATGTTATATCATTACATTCTTATACCATACTTTTCTATGTCATCAATTTTTATTTTCCACAAAACTGTTTTTGGTAGTAATATTTTATTTTCTCGTTTATACAGTCTTTCTCTTTTTTTCACCATACCCCAAATGTTATCATACTTATACGGTTTTACTACTAATCTCTTATCTTTTTCATTTACCAACTTTAATACTTTGTACAAATTTAATGAAGTGGCATATACCAGTGGGTTAATTAGCCATAAACCCCCTCATTTATCTACAGACAAAACTTCTCTTTTTAATAGTTTTAATCAAGAACCCCATATAACTGAAAAAAATATCTGCAGTAATTCATTTTCAAATAATGTTGACAACATAAATATTCTTGCTAAGTATGCTTTTTTTCCCATCAGGACTGAATTTATCAAGCAAGCTTTTTTTGAATGATCATCTATCTGTTCTCCTGAAAAGACAGTTTTGTTTTATTTCTTCCATTGTTTTTTTTTTCCCCATTTAATTCTACTTACAACTTTATTCCCAAATATTATACCTAACATATACATTTCATTCATTGTGCTTGTGTGGCTCAGTGGACTAGGGAATTTAGCATGTGTGAAGGCATTGATGGTTCTACTCTAGAAGTAGCCACTTCTTTGGGGTTGGGAAGTTGGCATAATGGTTAAGGTACCTACCTTACAGACACAGGGTTGGAGGGGTTTGATTCTTACATTGGATAACTAGCTAGGCTTAAAATGGCTCACAAGGGCAAGTTAGCCTAGTACTAATCTATGAACCTATATAATGTATACCCCTGGTCTTTACTACATCACCTAAATCTTTACTTTTATCTTTATTTAAATATATCCATATTATCTCTAGGCACTGATTTGCACAAATTATAACTTTTATCCAACTTTTGAACCCAAAGAAAAAACAGTGCTGATGCTTCAAGAATCAACTAGTCACAGCAAAAACCAACAAAAAGGCACTGCAGATGTAGCAGTAAATCACCAGCACAGGAATTGAAACATGAAGTTTAATATTTTCAAACAAAGGCAAAAACAAGCAGGAACGATGTAAAATTTTGAAACTAACATTAAACTCTTAACTAGATCATCGCGTTGTTCATCCCTCCTCAGCATCTGCCTGTAATTCCACATCTTCTGCATACAGCAAATTTGTTGGTCTCTGCCCTCCAACCTGTATGGTAATGTAGTCTATCCTCCTCTATGAGGGGTGGAGAAAGTGTTTTGGTACCTATCTTTAAGAATAAGGCTGACGTGCAGAGCTGCAGTAACTACAAAGGGATAAAATTGATCAGTCATAGCTTGACGTTATGGGAAAGAGTAGTGGAAGCTAGGTTAAGAAGGGAGGTGATGATTAGTGATCAGCAGTATGGTTTCATGCCAGGAAAGAGCACTACAGATGCAATATTTTCTCTGAGAGTCTTGTTGGAGAAATACAGAGAAGGTCAGAAGGAGTTGCATTGTGTCTTTGTGGACTTAGAGAAAGCATATGACAGGGTGCCTAGAGAGGAGTTGTGGCACTTTATGAGGAAGTCGGGAGTGGCAGAGAAGTATGTAAGAGGTGGTACAGGATATGTACAAGGGTACTGTGATGTTGGTGAGGACTGTGGTGGAAGTGACAAATACGTTTAAGGTGGAGGTGAGATTACATCAAGGATTAGCTCTGAGCCCTTTCTTATTTGCAGTGGTGATGGACACGTTGACAGATGAGATTAGACAGGAGTCCCCATGGACTATGATGTTTGCAGATGACATTGTGATATGTAGTGAGAGTAGGGACCAGGTTGAGGAGACCCTGGAGAGGTGGAGATATGCTTTAGAGAGGAGAGAAATGAAGGTCAGCAGGGCTAAAACAGAATATATGTGTGTAAATGAGAGAGAGGGTAGAGGAATGGTGAGGATGCAGGGAGTAGAGTTGGTAAAGGTGGATGAATTTAAGTACTTGGGATCAACAGTTCAGAGTAATGGTGAGTGTGGAAGAGAGGTGAAGAAGAGAGTACAGGCAGGGTGGAATGGGTGGAGAAGAGTGTCAGGAGTGATTTGTGACAGACGGGTACCAATAAGAGTGAAAGGGAAGGTCTACAAGAGGGTAGTGAGACCAGCTATGTTATATGGGTTGGAGACGGTAGCATTGATGAAAAAGCAGGAGTCAGAGCTGGATGTGACATAGTTAAAGATGTTAAGATTTGCACTGGGTGTGACTAGAATGGACAGGATTAGGAATCAGTATATTAGAGGGTCAGCTCAGGTTGGACAGTTTGGAGACAAAGCAAGAGAGGCAAGATTGCGTTGGTTTGGACATGTGCTGAGGAGGGATGCTGGGTATATTGGGAAAAGGATGCTAAGGATGGAGCTGCCAGGTAAGAGGAAAAGAGGAAGGCCTAAGATAAGGTTTATGGATGTGGTGAGAGAGGACATGCAGGCGATTGGTGTGAAAGAGCATGATGCAGAGGACAGGAAGAAATGGAAACAGATGATCCGCTGTGGCGACCCCTAACGGGAACAGCCGAAAGAAGAAGAGGAGGGTTATTTCAAACCAGAATGCAATATTATAATATATATGATGTATAAAGATACACGATGCAATTAAGATATAGGAACTGATCATTCTGAGAATTTATTTTAAAGTCAATCTCAAATCTAAGACTTAAAATAAGGATACTATAAAAGTACACATAAATACATATAAACACTTGATAAAAAAATAGACAGGTGAGTTTGTTTAATTAAAAACAATTCAAAGGTTTAAAGACCTTAATTTTAGTACAGATACAACTGAGATGTGTTCATTAATTCCAGGAAAAGCAGAAGCATTTAACTTGATTTGCCAGAATAATCCCATTTGTTGTAATCATATTTCCCAGGGGACCCCCTTGTTCACTTCAGGGGATAATTTCTAGGATACCAAACAGGAATGTTCTGAAATCATGAAATGTGCTGGAAAGTTTGAAAAGAGAGTTATGTTTGTTCTTCCTTAAAATATCATAAGTGTATTCATACATTCTTTTCTTTAATTGTCTTTTGTTTTTACCAATGTAAAAGCAAGAAAAATTGGAATAATAAGCAGTGTAAACCACCACCCCAGGTGAGGCAATTCCCAATGGCTAACTTAATTTTGGACTTGTAATAATTATCTAAAATAATAAATTCCTGTTCCAAAATATGTAAGCATTGAATATAAGCTCCACATATATGAGTACCCATAAACAATCTAATGGGAGAGGAAAGTGGCACACTTTCAAACAAACATTTGACATTTCTCCCTGTCTTGGAAATGATTTTGGGGACTTCACTTAAGGTGTTAAAAATCAATTTGTGTACCTTTAAGATATTCCATTTTCTGAGCACAATTTCTTTGATGGACTTAAACTCTGAGTTGAATTTTACAATTAAAGAATTCTTTCTTAATACCTGGGACAATGATGGGAGTAGGTGTGGTGGTGTCAATATTCAGAGCCGCCCCCAGAAGGGGAAGGAATCTGGTTCTCCAACATCTAAGCACTTCTTCCAGGATAGAAGTTCATAGGTTCATAGATTAGAACTAGGCTTACTGTCCTTGTGGGCCATTTTAAACCTAGCCAGTTACCCCACATGAGAATTAAATCCTGCACTTTGTGTCTGTAAGGTAAACACCTTAACCATTTTGCCAACCTCCCAAAAAGTGATATGGGTAGTCCCTATCCCAAAACATATAAATGTGTTCACACACTTTTTTTTATAAATGTCAGCAGTGGAACACATTGTAGCTGCTCAGACCAACTGTCCTTTAAATATGTTCTTCTTGCAGAACTAGGGGTGACAGCTATTGAAGTGTAGGTAGTGATTAGAAAAGGTAGGTTTCCTATATATGTAGATATTCTCCCTTGAAAGAAAAATAACTTGTTAAAATAAGTTCCATGAGGGTGGTGACAAAATTGATTAGGTGGACAACAAGTGAGGTCAAGTCGACAAGAGCTGAATGAAAGAATTCCAAACCTGTTTGGTGGGGAATACTCGTGACTAAATCAGTTACATCTACTATCAGAAAGCTGCATGTATCACTATATAGATGTTGAGTAAACTTGGATAAAAATCCCAAGAATCCCAGAGAATCTGGTTGACCTGTGACAGAGTTTTTTAACATATGTTCAAAGAATACCGTCAATGGATAGGTTTTTGAACCCTAGGCTGCCACTATCATAGGTAGGTACTAGGCTATTGGCCCTAGGGCCTATATAAGCCTAGTCAAAAAGGTACCCTGGGTTTTTCCATCCAGGAAAATTATTTTCCTGAGCCCCTGTTGAGCAGAGCCACAGAGGGGATAGCTGATGTCTTTGTGCACTTTGGGGAACCCGAAAGTTGGTATCAAAGGGTTGGAATAATGTAGAAAATTATAGGTATCCATGTTTATGACACCTTGCATCATTGAGTCTTCCAAAAATAAATCATAATTTAATATAATTTGTATGAAATTAAGATTTTGTTAAGAGAAGTGTGTTGTAATTCACAGGGTCTTGTAACATTGGGTCCTTGTGCATAGCCTGCACTAATTCTACTAATGTTTCCGAGACTTTGAACCACATCAGTAGTGCCCAGTTCAGCTTTCTTGGGACCTTGTCATATGCTTTGTCCAAGTCTAGGAAGCCTCAGTTGAACACTTTTCTCATCTCTAACTTCTTCTCATCTATCTGTCAAACTGCAAACTTCAGGTCAGTTGTGCTGCATCCTGAGCTGAATATGAATTGCTCATCTCCTGTCTTACATTCAACTACTCTGTGTATCGTCTCTCTCCAGAACTTTCATGCAATGTGACAGGAGTCTGCACTGGCCACAGTCATGGATGTCCCCTTTCTTCTTGTACACTGGCATGAGGATGCTTATTTTCCAGTGAGCTGGGATACACCTTTCTCTCCACATTGCTATGAGTGCCCTTAGGAGCCATTTCTCCCATATCTTGTCTCTTGGATGCATAGGATGTCCAGCTTCCTCTATATAAAGTTGCGTCCCGTCAGTGAACGTACATTAAGTGTAACAATTTTCAGTTCATGTTTGACAGGTTGAGTGGTTTTACCTCCTGCTTTCCCTCAACAGAGCTATCCCAGGTAACGCAGGCTGGACAACTAGACACTGCTGGCCAGTAGCTTCTTGACCCAGGGCTGCTGGGATTTATGGCGGGCACACACTGGGCAGTAGGGGCACATACATCCCTTCCACCATTAGCATGGGTCCCTGGAGTTGGTCAGAGTAGGCCGGGTCCTCAACCCACTTATCACCGGTAACTACCCATGCCCATTTTGGCAACATTAGTCAACATGAGCAAATCACCTAGAACCATATTTTACACCATTGAGTGAGTAGCCCTGAGATGGTGCACAGTCTGTGACCAATGTTGTCCTATCTTGAGGATACTGTGCACCACATTAGATGCCCTAAGCGATTGGTCTGTACAACTCTTTCCCATATGGGGCACCATGTAGAGTCTGTGCTGCTGTCCACAGCTCCTTTCATTGGTGAGTTTGAGATGGAAACACACAGCATGTTTTTCAGAAGTGGGAATATCTTCACAGAAACACAGGAAGAACATGCAAAGTCCAAACAGACAGTGAGCGGAGGTCAACATCGAAACTTGTGCATGGGAGGTGAAGACCTTAACCGTTATTTCATCTGGTCAGTCAACGTTCTCTATTATTTTTTCGTATCTAATTCTTGTACTTTTCCTACTTGTAAAATGTCTTCTCTTTGTTCATTTTTCTTCTTGTTCTTTTTCCTTACTCTTATTATCGTTTTTGCAATCCATACATAAAGTCCAGTTTTCTCAAATTTATAAATTTTAGTTCACATTTTTTGCATCATGCCCTATTACCGTACAAATATGACATGTTTTTTTGTTACTGTTACTTATGAAATGTCCTTCTTTTCCACAAAAAATACATGTTTTAGGTTATCCCCAATATTTTACCTCACCCCTATTCCCCTCCAAATTTATCATGCTCAGTATACATATATTTTTTCTATTTTTATTTTTAACACATTATAATCCCATTCAGCAGTCCATAATACTTTTGCAATGTCCAGTACTATAAAGCTTTCAAATGTCATTGCAAAGTTTCTCTTTCTCTCTCTATTCGAGATTGTCCATGAATTTTCTTTTTTGTCTCCCTGTTAAATGTTTTTATCACATACAGATTCTGTGGGTTACAGTCTTTCTTTTTTTCATATTCAAGAAAATTTTCCATTGCAAAGCAGTCTCAAATATAATGTCACAAAAACTTTCTCTGTTAATAGGAATAAATGCTCTTACCTCACATGCCTTTACACCCAAAGTAACTATTAAATTGTCCCACCCTTTATACCTGTCCATTTCTTTGTTTTCCTTAGTTTGAATCCTTAGCATGTACTTTTTTCATTTTTTTCTGCTACTTCACTTTTGACTTCTTTTTCTTTCTCTGCATATGTTTTCTTTTCCAACTCACAACTATTCTTCAAGATTGTCTCTGCATCCTCCTTTTGTATTTTCTGCATAATGCATCTCCTTCATTTTCTGCCTCACTCTGCACCACCATTTCTTTAAGTAAATCATCCTACAACACTCCCTATGGGAGGGTTGTAATTATACATCCATCATTTGATGACTCATCTCCATCAAACAGGTTTCTTTGAAACATTTCCTCAAAATCCTGCATACATTCTCCAGTCTCAGTATTTGTTTTCTCCTTTATTTATTTCACCATTCCATCATCTCCTCCTTTCTTCATCTGTCTCCATGTTTCTCTGTGCCACCTCTCCCCCTGGAATGGAAACAGAAAGTGCTCCTCCAAAATTTGTCCTACTCACAACATTGATGAGTAGGAGAAATTCCCCTATGCCCTGGCCAAAGCTCTGGTAGTAGTATAAATACCACATCAGGTGTTCCCTGAAATGAAGCCAGTAGCCTACTGCGACTAACCCGGTTAACAAAGGATAAATAAAAATGACTACAAAATTAAAAAAAATGTAATTTTTACTTGTATAACCAGATACTCAGCAGTTGATTTACTAGGAGTAAATAAATCAGATGAACCCAGCAGTGTAGATGTTCATGGATGATAATGACACATTGGTTATCATCAAACCGCATGTAAATATGCCTGGAAATAATGACATACTTCAGTTTATAAGTATATAATACAGAAATCGCGACGGTGCAGTATTTGCATTGTCACCTCGTAGCAAGAGGTTCTCCGGTTTGATTATCGGCTGGAGTACCATCTGTGCGGAGTCTGCATGTCCTCCCTGCATTCATGTGGGTTTCCTCCGGGTACTCCGGTTTCCTCCCATGTCACAAAGACATGTGGCTGGAGTGTTTCTCTCCGGGCATCTGCTGAAAATTGGCTTTGTTCCAAGTAGGACTTTCCCGGTAAACAAATGTTAAATAAATAAATTAAAATAAAAATACTATTACAGGTTACGTAACAACTGGACATGTGTGTCTCCAGATGCTTTAGGAAGTAACAAGTCAAGTTAACAGCCACAAAAAATTAGTAACATTATCTGAGTATTGAAATGATGAAATGTGAAGAAAAGACAAGATTAAAAGGAAACATATGGGGGGTGGTGAGGATTATGGGAAAGAAAGGAATGTCATGTATGCATGAGGAAAGAGAGAGAGAAAGAAGTAAACAGAGAAAAAATGAAAGGAGGAGGCAACATAAGAGAAAAAGTGGCTTGAAAGTGTAGAACAAGTGAAATGTGATCTTTGTGAAAGCATAAAATTACTGAAATGTTGTTTAAGTACTAGAGCCTCAGCTGTGGACTGCCACATTGACAGCGCATTTCAGTGTGGACTGCCATATTGACAGGGTATTTCAGTTCATGCTGTAGTGGTGGGCCTGTAAGTAAGACTCAAGGCCTTAGTTTTATTTTGAAAATTGTGCTCCCTTTCTCATCTCTGACAGCTTCCTGGAGTGAAGTCTTTAATAAGCTAAATTCCCTTAAGGGGACTGTATAAATAAGAGTGTGTGATTAGTGGCATCAGTTCAAGAATGAGTCATGATCAGCTTGTACAAAGTTAAGTTAGATTGCTGGTAATAGAAGAACAAAAATCCTGATGTGTAATTTTAAATGACTGAAACAAAGGTACGACTACTTTTGTACAAAGTGCATTCTGCCCAGGTGTGTCAAATTTGCAACATAATTTGCTGATTTGTCAGAGGCAGCTTCTGCTCTTCTCTCCATGATAGCTGGAAGGCATATGTAGAAGACAGAACTTTGGCTGTACTACCAAGCTAATGCAGTTAAAGAAAAACTATTTGAAAAATCTGAAAATGCATAACTTTTTATTGTATTATGGTTTTATATGCAGGCTTTATGCTTTTTATTATTTGAAGTCAGACCACACGTTGGTGCAGCGGTAGCATTGTCTCCTCCCAGCAAGAGGATCTCCAGTTCGATTCTTTGCTGGAGTGCCTTCTGTGTGGAGTCTGCATGTCCTCCCTACATTCATGTGCGTTTCCTCCCAAACTACAAAGACAGGCTTCTAGAGAGTTTCTCCCCAGTTCTCCGCTGAAAATTGGCTTCATTCCAAGTCGGACTTTCCTGGTAAACAAATGTTAAATAAATGAATAAATCCTCAATATTATTTTGCAATTTGTTTTGCAAAACATAATGGCCTGATGGAGCATAACATACGGACATTCTGTAGTATAGCTTGAATTCCTGAAATATAAAAAATAAAGCACAACCTAGGAACAAAAAATCAGAAAGGTTTGTTCCCCATCTACTTGCAGTGACTGTACTGTAAGAGATTAGCTTTTTAGTCCTTGTTTTTTTTTTTCTTTTTTATGATTGTCTAACTTGTTTTACCTGTAAGCTTATATAATACTTTAGTATGTCTTAACCAAAATTAGGAGAATTTCTAAGTTTTTTATAAATTAAAATTTGCAGTCCTTTGTGAGTTTTTACAGTATTTCACATACTGTATTCATTAAATGTCAAGTCTAGCATTTTTTTAGACGTCTGTGAGTATCAGTCCTAGTCCTAGTAAGGCAAGGTCATGGAACTCTGGGTTCTATGCTGACTGTAGGTTTCATAGAGTTGCATGTATAACCCCTCAACTGTTAAAAATAATCACAATAACAAGTTATTTTTTGTAATGTTGTAGCATAATATATCCATGGTCTGAAATATTTATTAAACTATGCGAAAAAGGCTTCGCTCAGCTGCAAATATGCGCACTTTACTGAGTCCAGGAAGACACACAGAGAAGGTAATGTTTTCTCTTTGACTAAAAATGAAAATTGCAGAAAGAATGCTGCCAATCCTGTCTCACCCATTTTGAGACAGATTTGTTTTAAAAATTATGAAATTTTGAAGGTGAAGCAAGATGATAGGGCCTACCAGAGTTGAGTTTTCCTTTTCAGTTCATAGGTACCTAGTAGGCTTTTGATTCATGGGGATCTTTAGAAGCCCAGCTATACATTCCCATCAAGTATTTTAGCCCTTGTATTTTAACCCAGAAATGAACATTTACATGCTCTACTTCTCCAGGAGGGACAAGGGGGCTAAACCAGCAATGAATTTGTGGTTACCTATCTATTTGTCCAGATTACATTCGAATAATGTAAGAGAAGTGCTTTGCTTTATGAAGGAGATTCCAAAGAAGTGGTATTCCCTGTGACACATACCTAACCCTTCAACACTTTGGTCTGCGATATATAACAATAAGTATCTTATTTCCTAGCATATGTTTACTACTTATTGTTTATTCTAACCATTTATTGCACCTTTTTATTGTCTGCTGCCTACTTTTTACTGTATTTTATTGCTGTAAACTAATGTGCACTGTCGTACTGCAATTGAAATATGTTAAATCATCTTCGTTAGTCTCACTGTTTGTAAAGCTTTTTAGCTAGTTTTATTGTGTGAAAGGTATTAAATGGAAATCTTCTCCATTTGTTAAGCAACTGTTGTTTGTTCTGATTTTCCAGCCAAGGAATGTATCATATAACTGATTTGTTTTGAGTTAAAGGCATTATCTAGAGTCTCCTTGCTCTTTTTCATAGGTTCATAGGTTCTTACTAGGCTATCTGCCCTAGGGCATTTATAAGCCTAGCCAGAGTGTGTTTGGCTTTCCCCACCCATTTTAAATTAATTTTGCTATGCCCTTTTTCGAGGTTAGTATACTGTGCCTCTGTCTAACAGTGACACAGAAGTGATACTCGGGGTAAACCTACGATCTCCCATCCACTCATCAAGATTCCTCTTGAAGAGTCAATGAGGGACTCTGCCTAACCTGGACTGGGACTTTATTCCAGAGTGAAGGGAGCCTCTGGATTATGAATCTGTCCCTCCAGCATGTCCTATTTATTTCAGTGCTGAGGTTCAAGTCTCTCGAGCACGTAGCTCGATGGGATTTGGATTTTCTGAGGTGCAGCATGTCCATTAATTCCGGGTTGGACATGGCTTTATACGTCAGGCACAGATCGCCTCTGAGCAGGCGGTATGCCACTGAGTAGAGCGGGAGTTTCTTTAACTGGGCAGCATATGGCATCTGTTTGAGCCCTTTGATCCTCTTGGTGAGGTACTTTTGGGGTCTTTCCAGTTGCTGCAGATGTCTGGTAAGGTACATCCGAAAAGGGGCATTGTACTCAATTATGGGCCTGATGAGGAATGAGTAAAGAGGCACAATGACTTCCCCTGATCTAGATGTGAATCCCTTCATGATTAGGTGGGCTATATAAAATGTTTTTCTAACCACTTTGGCCATGTGGTTGTCAAATGAGAGATTGCTATCAACTTGGGTCCCCAGGTCCCTAATGACTTCTTCTGTACTTAATGGATTACCACCTATGTGGTAATTTGTGGCACTTTGTTTTGCCAAAGGGATGACTATACACTTTTTGGCGTTTAGCTTGAGGCCATGGCTCTGGCACCAGTTGTCTGTTTCTATGAGGCCCTTTTGGAGGATGCTTGTGTCAGCTGGAGAGTCGATTATGGCACCCAGTTTGCAGTCATCTGCGAACTTGGTCAGCCACAGTCCTTCCGTGTTGGCCTGTACCTCCGAGAAATATATACCGAACAAGAGAGGTCCCAGGACTGAGCCTTGTGGGACGCCACTTGTAACTGGTTTGGAGTCTGACATGGCTCCAGCAATTCTAACTATGTGGGTTCTGTCCTTGAGCCAGTTTGCAACCCATCTAGTGACATAGGGGTTTATATTTAAGCTGGTGAGCTTATCTATAATGCCCGAGTGGGGTATTGTATCGAAGGCTTTTGTGAGGTCCAGGTAGGCTGTGTGGACCATCTTCCCCTCGTCAATGGCCTTGGTGACTGTTTTAAAGAAATCGACCAGGTTTAAGAGGCAGGATCTGCCATTAACAAAGTCGAACTGGGTAGGATCCAGTGTCTGTAGGTCCCCAATATCTTTATTTATGAGGTCCATGATGATCCTTTCCATAGCTTTGCAGACCAAGCTAGTCAGGCTTATGGGGCGATAGTTTCTAGGATCCGTTGAGGCACCACCTTTGTGGAGAGGGACCACTGTTGCTGTACGCCACTCTTTGGGTACTTATCCTGTAGTAAGGCTGAGATTGAACAGTAGTTTTATGTTTGGGTTTAGCTCTTCTTGGAGTTCATGTAGGATGCAGCCCGGGACACCGTCTGGTCCCATTAATGCTGTGTTTTTTGCTTTGGAGAGGGCGGCTCTTACCTGAGCATCTGAGATGTCAGGGGGGGCAGCACTCTGCTCGGATAGATATTTGCCCTTTTGGTGGGGAGGGGGGGAGAAGCTTGTGCTGAATCTGTCAGCTAGGATGTTGGCAATGTCTGTGGGTTTGGTGTATTTTTTGTTATTTTGGACTAATTCTGAGCATATCTGGGAATTCCCACCCAGGTTCCTAACATAACTAAAGAAAGCCCTGTGATTATCCTTAGTGTCCTGTGCAATTTTTCTCTCAAAGCTGGCCTTAGATGATTTTATGAGTGCCTGTAGTTTTTTGCTAATACTGATCAGAGATGCCTTCCCTTTTTGGGATTTTGCTCTATCATGTAGTAGCTTCCTCCTTCTATTGTATAGTTTGTTTATGGCTGGGGTCCACCAGACAGGACGTCTGCCTTTGGAGGATTGGGTCTTGGTTTTATTTGGGATTGCATGATCCATGCATTCCTGAAGGTGTTCATAGAATGCGTTTATAAAGGATTCTGCGGTCTGGGCCATATTTTCCACAGGCCCGGGGGCTTTGAAGGATTCCACCTCGGTTTTGAGGAGTGTGAAATTTGCTTTAGAGAAGTTTTTCACTGTGGTTTTCTGAGCAGGGGGTGGGGTCGGGATATGAATATCCAGTGAGATTAGTTTATGGTCTGATCTTACCAGTGAGGGATACACTTCTGGTCTGGAGCATAGAGTCCCCATGTTGGTGATGATCAGGTCCAGTATGTTTTCCCCTCTTGTGGGAGTGGTAACAAGTTTTTCCATAGCATTTGAGTTTATAAATTCTAGAAACCTTTGAGCTAGGGTGTTGGAGCTAGAGTAATGCTCCCAGTCTATGTTTGGGTAGTTGAAGTCACCCAATATAATGGTGTTTGGAGAGACCTTCATATTTTCCAGTGTTTTCAGGAAGGCCAAGTGGGTTTCCTGGGTTTGGGAGGGTGGTCTGTAGCAGGCTATAAACTGGAAGGCAGTTTTACCCACTGTTAGTTGCACATGGATAGTCTCTGATGCTTCGTGCTGTGCCACCAACCTGGAGGTGTGGGTATATTTGACGAATATTGATAGTCCCCCTCCTTTTGTGGTTCTGTTTAAAACTTTCATTTAGTGTCTCACTGCTCTTTTTCTGCTGTGATAAACATTTCTGTAATGTTTTCTGCTGAAAATATTGTAGCTAGTAGCTGTAGCATATTGGCTACTTGGTGGCTTTGCAGTTGCCTGCCCTTATTGTAAATTTGATCTGGGACACTCCTTCCAGTCCAGTCTTATTAGCTTATTCTACCTAATACAGAGAGAACATTTGGGGGGGCCAAACCCCCTTAGTTTCTTAACCTTGAATTATCTTCTGTTCCTCCTTTCTCTCTTTACACTTTACTTAAAAAAATCTTTATTCAGCTGCTTTTACAGTATTTGTGTTTACTCCTCCTACTCTATTACTTCATCTTGCTTTTTCTGCTACTTGTTCTCTAAAGTGTTCAATTGTTTTTTTTTCTGCTGCATTTATTACTACTTGTTTTTAGCCTGTTTAAATTATGTTATTCTAAGCCTCGGAGTTTTGGTTTAAGCACTTGGGTTTTAGGCCTACCCCTTAACTCGCCATGGCATCTCTCCCTCAGAGTCTTGACAAATATGGATAGACAATTTCCTATGGTTTCTCGTGCCAGCCTGGTTGATATGAGCATCCTGAGACAGTGTAACACCTGCCTAATGTGCGCGGACAACCATCTACTACTTCTACTACTACTACTACTGCCACCACCTAGGAACACAACTTGTGAGAGATGGATTTACATTAAGAACCTAGAGTCTGTGCTCTCCCTCACAAGCCAGTATATCTGGCACTGAGAAGGTAGTCAACACAATCACTACAACTCAAATACCACCCACAACTACATAACATACACTCACATATGTGGAGGTTCTCAACAAAACAAACTCATAAAAAGGAGACCTCAGAGCAAAAACACACGTGAATACCACAACCCTAGACACCACATACCACTCATAGTCCACACACCTGTGTCTCACAGCCACTAAGGCCTAACCATAAACCCAACATATTAGTCATAGGAGACTCCACTGTGAGAGAGACAGATCACCAGACTGGATAAGGAGAGAGTCACGGTTAGTTGTTTGTCAGGTGCCAGAATCCACCATATCACACAAGCTCTCAAGTCTCTCAACAACAGGTACTGTTATGACTCTGTCATAGTCCATATTGGCGTGAATGACTTGAGACATACCTCCCTGGACTATATGAAGAGAGACATGATTGAGCTCACTGAATATGTGTCCCATGCAGGTATGTCCCTAGCCTTAAGCAGCATTCCACCGTCACCCAGAAGGATGCCTCAGTACAGACAGAAAATGATTGACTTTAACAATTGCCTTAGTTTCTGGTGTCATTCCAAGGAGATCCAGTAGCTGATGGCCTGGGAAGATATGACTGATAAACCATGATGTTTAGAGATGGCCTGCATCTGTCTCACTTGGACTTCAGGCTTCTGGCAAAGCCCCCTGTCTCCCCCTTAGTGCCTTTTTTAGGAAAGGTCAAGAGGCCTATACTACCAACATAAAAATTTCAATAAAATGCTAATTAAGGGATACGCTGCTAAACATTAGGAGTCTAAACATGAAACTGCACTTATTGCAAACATTCTTAACTCTGGAAGACGCTGACAATTGTGCAGACACAGAATCCAGATTCAAAGCTGCAGAGAGCACCCCAGAATTACCTGTTTACTCATCTTATCATACATTCAGACCCTAAACTGTGGGCAGTAAAGCCAAAGAAGGTGGAGTTTGAATATATATTAAAGACACACACACTTTCAGACTGGTTAAACAGTATGACACACAGGAAACACTCCAGGTGCAGTTAACAATTGACAAGACCCCTATTCAAATCATAGATAGCTACAGAACCCCAAATTTGACTAAAGACACCCACTTCACCTATCTGGACCTCTTTGAATCTATCAAGATTCAACCCTTACCCTGATCCTGGGCAACTTTAACTACCCAACCATAGATTGGAAAAACTACTCCTGCCAGAACACAAATGCCCAGAGATTCCTCGATTTTATCAATGCAAATGCCTTGGAACAGCTAGTCGGTACCCCCACAAGAGGTGATAATATTTTGGATTTGGTATTAACCAACATGGGTAACTATTGCAGCACCCCTACAGTATCATCCTCCCTGGTAAGATCCAACCATAAAGCAGTCACGTTTGAATTCACCATCTCCCTTGACCTCCCCTCTAGCAAAAGGTCAAACAAAAAAAGTCTCCAAACTGATTATAACCTCATAAGGGATGGTATAAACAGCTTCACAGCCACTTCCCCCTCTGTAGGAACTGGCACCAATGTCCAAATCTACACCAAAGTACTCTACAAGCATTTATTTATATGCATGGAATCAGAAATACCAAACATGACAAAATCTAAACCTGTCTGGTGGACATCTGCAATAAATAAACTAGATAACAAAAGGAAAAAAAAATTGCTGTCCAAGACCAAGAAGGAAAAGGTTCCCAATTGGAAACAATCTGTTCTTAGCCTGAACAACCAAATAACAGCACTAGTGAAATCATCTAACGCAAATTCGAGTCCAAATTGGCCATATCTACTAGAGAAAATCATAAGGTCTTTTTCACATATGTCTGCAATCTCAAAGGAAGTGCCCAGATCTGTTCAGAACTGGTGGTCAAGGACACCAAATACACAAATGTTGTAGATATAGCCAACCTACTGACTGACAAATTCAGCAAAAACATTATCCCTTTGTCCCCCTCATCAGCAAATCAGGACATCCCCAGTACCCGCCCCCACTCCTCTTATCTCTAGGGAACAGGTCTTTACTGCCCTCTTTAAGGCAAAACAATGCAGCCTCCATGGGACCTGATAACATCCCAGGCTGAATCCTACATGAACTCAGGTATGAACTTGCAGCTAGGCATGCTATTCAACCAAAACATGAGTACCGGCTTTGTCCCAGCTGAGTGGAGGGCAGCCACTGTCATCCCTTTACACAAAGGTGGAGTGTCTACCAATCCAGGAAATTATAGCCACATCAGCCTAACTAGCATGATCTGCATGGCCAAGGAATGGATCATCAAGGACCTCATTAACAGGGACATTGGCAACCTCCAAACACTTGACCCCACACAGTTTGTCTTTGTCAAGGGGGAGGTCCTTCTGTTAAATGTGGTCAACTTTTTTGAGATGGTCACCAAAACCATGGATGAGGGGAAGACAAGTGCACATCACCTACTTGACCTGGCCAAACCCTTCAAATCTATTCCCCACTCTGGCATAATAGATAAACTCTCTCAACTAGGTATCACTCCATATGTTGCCAGATGGGTCGCAAACTGGCTCACTGATGGAACCCACCTAATCAGAATAGGGGAAGCCATCTCAAGCAGTAGACCCATAAAGAGTGGCGTACCCCAGGGATCGGTCATGGGGCTTCTGTTATATGGGATATATTCTCTGAGGTGCAGACCAAAACTAGTGAGCTAAGGCTGACCAAGTTTGCAGATGACTGCAAGCTAGGAGTGGTCATCAGTTCCCCAAGTGATATGGATGTCCTCCAAGAGGGTCTCACCCAATCAAATGACTGGTGCCAGAAACATGGCCTCAACCTGAATGACAAAAAATGCATCATTATCCCCTTTGGGGAAAGTGACGTTCCCACATATCACATTAATAACAGCATCCTAAACATGCAATCAGTTTTGAGGGATTTCGGCACCCAGGTTGATAGCAACCTGACTTTTGACCACCATGTTGCTTCCATTGTACGAAAAGCTTTCTATATGGCCCACCTCATAAGTAAGGGTATCTCTTCCAGGGATAAGGAGGTCATAACATCCATGTATTTTTCCCTTATATGGCCAATTATTGAGTACCCCCCCCCCCCACAGCATGTGCCTCACAAAGAACATGCAACAGCAGGAGAGACCACAGACATTCCTCACCAAGAGAATCCAGGGCCTCAAACATCTACCCTACACAGATAGGCTAAAAGCCCTGTCCCTCTACTCAGTTTCATACAGACTCCTCAGAGGTGACCTCTGTTTGGCATAGAAAGCAAATTCAAACCCCCATCTTGATGGGACTGCTGCATATCCGCAAGTCAAGCTCCACTCGAGTAACCTGCACGTCGAAGTAAGTACATCACTTCAAAAAGAGAAGTAGACCCACACTTATGCGAAAGTGCACTTCCACGAAGAATGGCTCAACGTACCATTATAGAACACTGAGGCGCCGAAGCACACTACAATGGGGAAAAGGGAATTTACCTGTTTCCCACTGTAGTGCCATCTCAGAGTTGTATATTTAAGTAGGGAGGTGTTTTGGGGGGTGCAGGGGTGCTTGCCCCCTTGCAAAAACATTGTTTTGGTGTTCCTGGTCTGTTCACTGAAACGTTCAATGCGAAAGTGCACTTTCAGTTAAGTGCACTTTCACGTAAGTTTGGGTCTATAGTTATTTTTCAGTGTTCTTTCGATGAAGTACAGTAGATCCATATGTGTGTGTGTGTGTGTGTATATATATATATATATATATATTTGTATATATAGATATATATAAATATATCTCTCTCTCTCTATATATATATATATATATATATAGATAGATAGATAGATACACACACACACACACACACACACACAAACATTATATATATATATATATATATATATATATAATATATACATTTATATATATATATGTATATGTATGTGCTGTATATAAACTTAGAAAGCTTCTACAGTAACAGGTTTTGCTTTAGCACACATTTTCTGAAGGATACAAAGTCTGAAACTGAAATGTCTTTCACTGTTTAATGACTTTCATCCCTAATGATCAACTATAAAAGCAAATACTTTATGAAGAACAGACGAAAACTATGAATGAAATGTCTGGAAAATTCTGCAAAAATCTGGACAGTTGAGAGGTACTTGCTTGCTGAAGGATTGTTGTTGTTTGTCTTTCGGCTTTTCCCGGTTAGGGGTCGCCACAGCGGAACTCCGGTCCGCTAATGATTGGCAGTAGATTTTCACGAATGCCGAGGTGCCAGCTCGATGTCCAACCTTCAATGAAGGCATGCCCATTTACGCATGTCTTTCGAATGCCCACCCAACCGCGGGGGGGACATGCAGACTCCACACAGAAGGCACTCCCCGCACTCCAGCCGAGAATCAAACGGGAGAAGCTCTTGCTGTGAGGCAACATTGCTACCACTGCACACGCTTGCTGAAGGATACTGTTATGTACTTCTTGGCATTTAGTTTTAGTGCATAGTTTGACACCAGCTATTGTTCCTGAGCAGGAAAATGGAAATAAAGAAATGAAAAACACTGAAGCAGTACAAGGGACGTTAAACTATCTTGTTAATGTGGGACAGAGAAACAATAGCGCTTGAATGTGGTTAACTTTTCTAGGGATGGAGCATGGTTCATTTGTGTGAAAGCAGCTAACACCACAAAGTTTGCAGGAGACCTGAACAGAGTACCTGACATGCCTCTGTGTTGATGCTCATCCAGAGATAGTTTTCATAACAAATGTTTAATTATTTAAAGTTGTAGTTGTTATAACAAATATTTTTAATTATTTAAAGTTGTCAGACTAGCACCATTGTTGAACTGTATTTTGAAGGTTTACTAGCATGCCTAGTTTTCCCCACTATAGAACAGTATGCATTTTGTTTTTACAATGCTAAAGGACAATTACATATGCCCAATAAATTTTCCTCATAACCGTTCTTAAAATGTTATACATAACTAGGATTTCCCAGTTTATTCCTTTGTGTGGCATTTGTAATACACCTTTAGTAGTTATAACTGTGAGTAATGTAAAAAGACACAAAACTGCATTGTTCTAGTTTCATTATGGTTTAATTTCAGATGCTGGTAATATTGCACAGAAAAGAGGCCACATGACATTCATATGGTGATTTGGATGGCACAGTGGTGCAGTGGTAGTGTTATCGCCTCACAGCAAGAGGTTCCTCAGTTCGATTCTCTGCTGGAGTGCCTTCTGTGCGGAGTCTGCATGTCCTCCCTGCATTCGTGTGGGTTTCCTTGGAGTGCTCCGGTTTCCTCCCACATTACAAAGACATGCATCTGGAACCTTTCTCCCTGGGCCTCCACTGAAAATTGGCTTTGTTCCAAGTCAGACTTTCCTGGTTAATAAATGTTAAATAAAATAAATAAAAAAATATGTGACTCAGGTGCAACCTAAAGCCAGCAATAACCCTAAACCTATACATGTAAGTCCTATACCCTGCTTTCTTTCTCCTTTTTCCACTACACTTTTATATGATCCTTTTTATGAGGTTTGATATCCCTCCTACAAGACAGAATATTGTCTGCATCTTTTCTCCCCATCTGACTGCCTCTCTTGGGTACCAGCATTTGCTATGCCTATTGAGGTTCACTGATTTTATTTCTTGGTGACAGCTGTCTAGGTTAGTTTCCCTGTTTCCACTGGAGACTTGCTTTAAGCTTTTCATTTTCCCACTGTACCTTTGACACTTGTGTAACCCCCTGAGGTCACGTTTATATTTAAAATTTGAAGAACTATCAGTGCTAGACTTACCAAAGTCCCTTCTTTACCCCTTATAAATATTATCACATTATCACACACAGTTGCCATGCTGAATGTTGAATACCTAATTCATTAACTGGTCACATCTGTATCATTTTCTCATAGTTAAAGTTACCATTCTGTTTTTCCTTTTCTCTAATCAGCAAGATTGCTTGTCACTTTCCAGGTTTATAAATATATGGGAGTCCAGCAGTTGGTCGAAATGTTAAGAGGTCAGCACATACAAATGGTTGAAAGGTATGCAAGATCGACAGTCCCTGAGTAGGGATTGTTAGTCTATATAATTAGCAGTTGGTATGGGTATTGCAGTCCCCCTACACACACATGGGGGGGGTGCAGTGGGGATTGCCTTTCTGACCTATTGTCAGTATTTTGACTGCTTCTGTTTGGGTCTGTCTGTCGAGGTATGGAAGTGTATAAAAATGTATACAACTCAAAGGTACAATTTGCATTTGGTAGAAAGGCATTTGTGTGTGTAAAAATGCATAACTGACTGAATGCTTGTTTGAGTGAATCACATATTGTTGAATTTAGCTTTCTGTAGTGTAGGTAAGCAGGAATGTGCAGAAAAATTAATGTTTGAATGAAAAAACGGTGGTTATGAAGATGTGCAAGGTTGTACTATAGCAGTTGGTGTGAATATGCAAGTCTTTGTGGGTTAGGTAAGGATAGATTCAGTGTTGTGTGTGTGCTTTGTTTTGTCTGTATGCCAGGAAAGGGTTTTTAGTAATGTAATTTGTAGGGTTTAGGGGTAGGATAAAGTTAGGGTTAACACACATGAATAAGATGGTGAAACAGGTTAAAACACCAAATCTAAAAATATCAAATCAGGGGAAAAAAAGAGTAAAAAACAATATCTGCCCCCCCCCCCCAATATTGTATGTACCAACTCCGACATCACATAGCAGCAGAATAAAGGCAAATTCACAAACCCTAATGCTTCATGATCTTGCAGGGAAAAAACAGCCAAAAGGCTGAAAAAGAAGTCTGTGAAAGCATTTGCTGTTATGGACTGCAACCATATATATGCATGTCTATGTGTATGCATGTATAATACACACACACACACCTATTTTGTCAAATGCATCTTCTTCAACAAATGTGGGGGGGGTTAGTTTAATGTCAGTGGTATGGATATCCAAGTGGGGGAAAGGTGAATGGTGTGTAATGTCAAGACAGGTAAGCTGGGCTGGAGATGTGAGACATACCTCTCAACTGTAAAGATTTTTGCAGAATGTCCAGATTTTTGCCTCATACTTTTGGTCTGTTCATCATAGAATTTGTGGTTCTCTGGCAAATCACTGGGATGGTCTGAGGATTGCAGTCACAAAATAATGACATACATTTGTGTTTTAGACTTCAAATAGTTCAGAAAATGTATGTTAACACAAACCCTGTTAAATTTCTAAGTTTGTAAGAGCAATATTTAAATTTTGTCCCCCCATTTTGAGAGGCATTGTCCAGATTTATTGCATTAAGAGGTTTAGAGTTATGGTGTGAGTGTGCTTATGCATGTGTATATCAGTTATGCTTAGGGTTGGAGATGAGTGAAGGATAGGTGTTGCATATTTGTATGCAAGTTAGTGTGTTTTAGGGTTATGGTCAGGGTTAGGTTAGGGTTTAAATTTAGTAGATATTGTCACTGCTGCAGTACGCCTGACATCTTCTGTGCAAACAAATCTTCATTCTGACATGAATAAAGACTGTCACTGCTGCAGTAAGCCGGTACGTCTCCTGTGCCTAACAAATCTCCATTCTGACATGAATAAGGACTGTCACTGCTGCAGTATGCCTGAACATCTCCTGTTCCTAACAAATCTCCATTCTGAACATGACTAAGGACTGTCACTGCTGCAGTATGCCTGAACGTCTCCTGTGCCTAACAAATCTCCATTCCGGACTTGAATAAGGACTTCTCACTGCTGCAGTATGCCTGAATGTCTCCTGTGCCTAACAAATCTCCATTCTGACATGAATAAGGACTGTCACTTTTGCAGTACACCTGAACATCTCCTGTGCCTAACAAATCTCCATTCTGACATGAATAAGGACTGTCACTTTTGCAGTACGCCTGAACATTTCCTGTGCCTAACAAATCTCCATTCTGGACATGAATAAGGACTGTCACTGCTGCAGTACGCCTGAACATCTCCTGTGCCTAACAAATCTCCATTCTGACATGAATAAGGACTGTCACTGCTGCAGTATGCCTGAACGTCTCCTGTGCCTAACATATCTCCATTCTGACATGAATAAGGACTGTCACTTTTGCAGTACGCCTGAACATCTCCTGTGCCTAACAAATCTCCATTCTGACATGAATAAGGACTGTCACTTTTGCAGTACGCCTGAACATTTCCTGTGCCTAACAAATCTCCATTCTGACATGAATAAGGACCGTCACTGATGCAGTACGCCTGAATATCTCCTATGCATAACAAATCTCCATTCTGGACATGAATAAGGACTGTCACTGCTGCAGTACGCCTGAACATCTCCTGTGCCTAACAAATCTCCATTCTGACATGAATAAGGAATGTCACTGCTGCAGTACGTCTCAATGTCTCCTGTGCCTAACAAATCTCCATTCTGACATGAATAAGGACCATCACTGCTGCAGTACGCCTGAACGTCTCCTGTGCCTAGCAAATCTCCATTCTGACATGAATAAGGACGGTCACTGCTGCAGTACGCCTGAACATTTCCTGTGCATAACAAATCTCCATTCTGACATGAATAAGGACGGTCACTTTTGCAATACGCCTGAACATCTCCTGTGGCTAACAAATCTCCATTCTGACATGAATAAGGTGCACCAGCAGAACCTTAATCCTGTATTCTGTCATTTGAAACTTTCTGTACCATCTGACTTGTTCTCCTTTTTTCTTCAGCCAACACTCCTCCTTTTTGCTGTGCCATCACCAACATAGTTGGGATAGACAACATTTTCACCATTTTGTGTACATTTCTTTTATTTTCCACTTTTCATTTTATGACAGTCAGGAGTTCAGGGTTAAGCAACCATCTTGGTCAGTTCCTTCTCTAAAGTGTTATATAAACACAAATTTAATTGGACTTCACAGTATCAACCCTGCTGCTTATCTGTTCAGTAGGCTTAATCTGTTTCTTAATTCCACTGATATACAGCATGTTGCATAGCTTCTTTTGTATTTATATGCTTTAATGATAAGACTGCAGGATTTCTCTGACTGTAGAATTAGAGAACGTTTAAGGCTACTGAGTCTTGTTCTCATCGCCAATAGCCCAACGTAGTAAATAAATCTTTATATACTTTCAGCTAATCATCAGTCTGCACAGTTTGATTAGCTTCATGTGAAACTCTGCATTTACTCTCTGACTTCTTTCAGAAGTACAGAAGGTATAGCTGTTGTTTCAACTAGCTGAAACAAAATATATTTGTCATGCTCTACTTAAAGAAAAAGACAGCACACCAGATTGACTTTGACGACCTTTTATTAAATTCATAAACATAACTTAGTGCATCATTTCCATTTATTTATTAATCACAAGAAATTCTTTAACCATTCGTCAGGGCAGCATATCTCTGCTCACCCTGTCCGAATAAGCAGTGTCCTCATCTCCGCTCACTTATTCTTAAAAATCAAGCAGCGTCCAACCGCTCACTTTCAACCCAAAATACTTACATCCATCCAAACACCACAGGGAGAAGCAACATCCAACCACTCATACTCACCTCCCAAAATTCCTTACAACACCCCAAACACCAGAGGGGGGACAGAAGAGGGACAAGCATGCTCCACTTTTCCACCCAACATCTTGACCCAGGCTGTTAAATCCTCCAAAAATAAACTAAACAAAATTAAACCGATCTAATCCAAATTCATTCAGCTGCACCCCATCCTTTTTGAACCACATTGGGTCACTCTGCAAACTCCTTGTACTCTGTTGTCTGTAAGCCCACTGACCCAGCTGCCTTGTAAGCCCACTGACCCAGCTGCCTTGTAAGCCCACTGACCCAGCTGCCTTGTAAGCCCACTGACCCAGCTGCCTTGTAAGCCCACTGACCCAGCTGCCTTGTAAGCCCACTGACCCAGCTGCCTTGTAAGCCCACTGACCCAGCTGCCTTGTAAGCCCACTGACCCAGCTGCCTTGTAAGCCCACTGACCCAGCTGCCTTGTAAGCCCACTGACCCAGCTGCCTTGTAAGCCCACTGACCCAGCTGCCTTGTAAGCCCACTGACCCAGCTGCCTTGTAAGCCCACTGACCCAGCTGCCTTGTAAGCCCACTGACCCAGCTGCCTTGTCAACCTAAAGTTAACAAATCTCAGTGCCCTGCTCTACTGCAGTAAAACTATTAGCATGCCTCCAAAACAAACAGGGTACTGTCTCCGACTTATCTGGTACACCGATTGCCTCTTTGGAAATAAACCCAATTCGTTACCTGCCAAATGTTCCACCAAGAGTTGAGGAAGCCCCATCTGTGATTGTATACCTGCAAGCTCCTGCATAAGCCAATTCCACCTGAGGCCTCTAATGCCATGCCATCTGATACTCCACCCAAACCAATGCAAACCCAAATCCATACCATTAATCCTAACTGCAGCTCTCTTCACCACCAGATAAACATACGACTGGCCTAGGATGATAATCTCATTACCTAAACCAACCAAAAAAAATATATTAATGACTAATCTCATTGTTCACTATCCAATATAAGATAAAAAGGCATTTGAAGACCATCACCCCACCCTCTTAATGACCTCAATCAAACTACCTTCCTTCACATAATCTGAAGTTCTACCCATACGAAATGAATGCTTGGAAAACCTCTCACCACAAAACCCATACAATGGAGAGCTCTCCTCTCATTACATATATCAATTCACCACCCATTGTCACCTTTATCCCCTTTGATCAAAAAAACATATCATGTGAACTCCCCCATGGGACATTAGCAATTTCCTAGACCAAACCACCAGATACATCTGTTCACAGCTGTCTTTCTCCAAAACCATTTGTGTGCTGCTCCCAGCCTGATCCATCTTAGATTTCTGCAGCCAAATATGAAATACTCCAGGCAGTATAATGACACACCCCAAACCAATGACCCCAACATCTCAGACACTCTAAAAGCCCCATAATGCATCCATAAGCTCAATGTCACCGATAAAACATTATCAACTGATTCCCTGCTCACCAAAGCTAGGCCCCATAATAAAACCTTGCAAACTTGCCTTGTCTCTGGCCAACGCTTATCCCTGTTGAAGCCATTCATTGTAACCCATGCTTTCAAAATATGTCCAACTGTCTAGGATTTAGTGAAATCACTCAACCCTGCCACACAAGCAAATATACTGATTGCGACCAATTCCACCTTAATAGACTTCACTGCCATACCAAGTACACAGCCCCAGCAAAATATTGAAGTAACAATTCTTCAGACCAGACCCTCCTCCTTCTCAGGCAGCTGTAAAATAAATCTATCAAAATCAGACAAAGCCCTACCGTATGCCCTCCTGGTAGACACTGCCCAGGACTGTTCCACCAACTGCCTGGTTACTTCAACCCAGTTCTCTACACTTCGTCTGGTACTGCCTCTACTTCCTTTAATGCCATTGGAGCTGACTGCCGAAACCTGGAAAACTGAAGATGAGACAAGTGGTCAGCAATCCCATTCCTAGCACTGGCCTCACGCACACCTGTAAAGAAAAGTTAACCAACAAACTCTGTAAAACTAACTTACATAAAATTAACAGTAACCATTCAGACCTAGCCACCTTCACCTGTAAAACCCAAACCACTCCACTATTGTCCAAATTAAATATAACCCTCTTTCCTCTCAACTGCTCCTGCCAAACCACAGATGCATCCAAAATCAACATTAACTCTAAGAAAGCAACATCTTCCTTCCACTCAGCCGACTACAAAACCACAAATGACTCACCCCAAAAAAACACCCCCATACCAGTAACCCCCTACTGCATCTGTAAATAACTGAAAATCCTATTGACCAACTCAATCCAACTGCCAAAAGGAAACTGCATTAAACTGCTCTAAAAAGGATGACCAAAGAGTTAAATCATCCTAAGTCAAATTAACGAATCTTTCCTAATGATACTTGCTTTTCCCCCCTTTCAGTAGAAAGGCCACAGACCTACAGAAAGTACAACCTGGGTGAACAGCCTGACATGCACAATTCAGAAGCCTTAAAAGCTCCATGACATCCTTAACCCGCACTTTATCCCTAGCCTTCACCCAGACTATATTTTCTTTTAAATGGGTTATCTTCTCCTTCAGTAGCCAAAACTATCCACATTCCACATCCACCGATAAACCCAGAAACTCTAATGATTTCGCTGGACCTTCAGTTTCTGTCTAGTCAACAGAACCCCCAATTCTTCACACATCCCCACAAACTCTGCATACCTACCAGAGCTCCCTCACACCCTTCACCTACTAAGAGGAACTCATCCAATTTATGAACCGCTCTTTGACTGTCCACCTGCTGCTTCTGCCAAATCCAGTGTAATGCCATGCTAGACTTCTCAAAAGTAGCACAGGCTACAGAGCATCTCATCGGCATAGCCTTGTCAAAATAAAACTTGCTTCCAACCACCATGCCCAATAGAGGTGAGTCCTCCTCCAGTAGCGACAGAAGTCAGAACGCAGATTCAATATCCACCTTCACTAATGACCTGCACTGCATTATCCAATGAAACTTAACTCACCTTAACCTAATCTACCAAAATAAAATCATTTACAGAGTTCCCCTCTGGGTAAGAAAATGATGAATCCAAAATTCACCCACCATCTTCTTAGCCACCAAGCCCAATGGTGAAACCTTAAAACTGTTAAAGGGGGGGATTGTCAAAAGGACACAATATCCTACCTGCCCAATGCTCCTTCTCCAACAAAGCTTCCAAAATAGCTTCCATCCGCTGCACAGATCTCGGGTTCTTACAAACTGTTCCATCCCATCTTTGATTTAATAGAAAATTCCTGAGAAAATCCTTCAACTAGTTCCTTCACCATTGCCACATCTGGATGTTGCTGGAGCATGACCCACAACACCTGCACCTTAATGGAAGAATGTGTCCCCAGGTCTTCCTCTTGCCCCCCCCCCCAAAAGGCACCCCTACCACTCTTCCCATAAAAATCTCTGAAAGGCAGCCTATAACCCACTCAGATTGAGGGAAAATGAAGTTTGGCTGATCGGATTAGCCTCTCACCAGCCATACTACACTGCTGGGTGTATGCCTGCATACCTTGAACAAACGTGCAAGAACCTACATGCCAATCAAGAATACCTCCCTGCATTAAAAGCCCAACACACCCCAACCCTTTCTCCTCCTACCTTACCTTCCCTGCTACCCACACCACCCAATGCAGGGACTGATCGACTGCTTTCCTCTTATGAAACCTCTGATCATACCATAGCCAAACATTACCAACCCAAAGCCGTTGCGTCTCTGTTATCATCAAGAAATACATCAAGAGTGGAAGGGCCCAATGTACTACCCTTCTCCAACCAGATTGCCATATAATACACAAAGCCCAGGACCCAATTCTCCCAAGTTCTTGGTCGCAATTTGCCCACCCTTCTTCACCCTGGGGCCACTAAGGCTGCCAAGAGATCTTTGCCATTCACAGTTTCCACCTCCCAACAATAACTGGACCCCATTTGTGTCAATAAAATCAAACATATTTACATCCTCTCCCTTCCAGATCTTTTCTTTGACTGAGGAAGGTATAAGAGGGGTCAAGAATACAGCACCACTACACTGCCCCAGGGCCTGTGTAGCCAAACAATCACCTCGCTGAAACCCCAAATCTGAACCCACCTCTCACAAGTGGGAATGCATCCCTGCCATTGACAATGTCAAACTACCTCCGCACAAGTCTGGGCTACCCACGCCAAAGATTATCCTCGAAAATGTGCCCCTCTTCACCTAGACTCTGCCAGCCCCCCAAACCACTTGTAGGTTACCCTGGCTCCTAACCTTTCACCACCTGCACCCAGGCTGTTTCCCACTCACCCCAAGTGTGATATGCCTACCAAACCTTCCACCAACATATCATTTCCTGCAGGAGCCACCTGCACTATTCCCATGGCCGAGGCCTCCACTGTGACCACACTTCTTGACTGTGACTGACTTGCTCTCTTCCTTGTAGTCATCTGTTTGCCCTTTGCTGGTTGCTTTCTCTTCTGACTAGCTTCACCCTATTCCACCGGCACCAGGGTCTCAATGATAAGCAGGTCAAAAAACAGGTCTTCCACCTGCATCACAATGTCTGCCCATGTCTCTTGCAATGTCTTTATCTCCACCATCTGCTCTGGTCACACCTAGAAGTCATCTTAGCCACTGACACAACCTACAAAGAGAAGCAAACAAAAAAATGTAATCAGCCACAATATGCATATACATTTATGTATACCCCACCTTTATTTCATTTTTTTTTCTTTTGCCCCCTTCCCATCCTTTGTAAGTCTGGGCAAACAGTCGCACCTGGGCAGTTGCAGGGCCCACCTACTACAATTAGCAGACAGTGTGTTTGCAAGCCTTACAATCTCACCCATACCAAATGACCTTGTGGGCCATTTTAAGCCCAGCCAATAACCCCATGTGAGAATCAAACCCTGCACTTTATGTCTGTAAGGTAAATACCTTAACCGTTATACACCATCTGTTATTAAGGCTTAATGTGTCAGAATCAGTGAACAAAATCCCTCTGCGATTGCCAGAATAAACTCCATTCCTCATGACTGCACAGAATGTCAACATAACCACATACCTCTATACCTCTTAGTGCAAGGAACTGAAGAAATTCAACCATAAGCAGGCAAATGACCTATAAAGGAGGAATTAATTAGCTACCTCTGAACATAGCCAGTCATTGGGATTAGGATTTGTGTCAGCGTGTCTTTCCGATAGATATGAGGTCTGCATCTCAAATGCATATCACAAAATCCGGACCATTGGCTCCCCAACGCCCTAATGATATACCCGCCTGCCTCCCCCCATGCTTCCCTTGTGGCCATAGTTGTGAAACTTAATTGTCTGTCATTGTTTCCTTACTTCAGTCTTTACTGATTTGCCACTAATTTGTGAAAAAAACACAACTTTCCAAAAATAGACCAACAATACAAGGCAAAAATTTGGATGTTCTGCAAAACCAGTCGTCGTCTTTACTAAAAAGCAGTAGCTCAAACACTTGCACATATTTTCTGTAGTGTATTAAGGATTTTATCACTTCAGTGATTGCACTGCTAGATATGTTTGCATAAGATTGTATATAACTTTTATGCTTTTTTCTTCACCTATTGTAATCTAGGTACTCACATTTTATATGTTTGTTTTTTATATTTTCTCAGTTTTATATATATATATATATTATATTTTTTTTATATTTTTATATTCTATTCATATGTAATACCCGCGGAGCTTTTTTCCCCCCAGGCCTCGGCTGAAAAACGGTTTTGGCTCAGTCGAACTAACCCAGCCGAGAAATGTCAAATAAATAAATAAAAATGAAAATAAAAAAACTCTATATCATTGAGAGTCATGCTTGTAATGATTGTGGCTTCTTTATTTCCTTTTTTTTTTCTCACTGGATTGGAGACTGGAAGTATATGTCTTGGGTTCCTTCTGAAATCCATTCCTTCCAATTGTATAAGATCTCGGTTCTTCACAAATATTTTTTGATCATTCCCACTCGGTCATATCCTTTAGATGTTTGCATCTGTACGATCTCTCCTTGTCTCAGTGGGATAAGGTTTGCTAGATTTATTGTAGTACAACTTTGGTGACTGATGTTTTTTCAAAAGTTGAGTCTTGACCACTCTGCTGTTTTTAGCATTTGGAATCAAGAGTTGGTTGCTGATTGGCAAGGTTGTTCATGTCTGTCTAGACATTAATCTCTGAGCAGGTGAACCAAGCAAGTTAAGTTGGAGAATGTTTCTGAGATTGAGTAGGTTAAAAAAACAATACCATCTGACTTGGATTTCTCTAACAAACATTCCGTACTTTGAACTGCATGCTCAGCTAATCTGTTCGTGTATGGATACTCAGAACTACTAGTAACATAGACAAAGTCACAAGATTCAGCAAATTTCTTGAAATGCTGACTTGTAACCTGTGTACCATTATCAAATACCACCTTGTGCAGACTACCATGGACAGAAAAATGTCTTTTCAATTTTGTGATGACAGTGCTGGACATTAGATTAAGAAGAAGGTCAATTTCAAACTAATTTGAATAAGAGTCTTTTAACAGTAATGTTGACCATTCCATTTAAAACTATCAGTAGCAACTGTTGACCATGGTAATTCAGGAATCTGGTTTAGCTGAAGTGGTTCTTTTTGTTGGTGTGATTTAGTACTATTCCAAATAAAACATGCTAGAGTTTCCTTCTCTATAGCTTTTGACATAGAAGGCCGAAATACTATGCCTCTTGCCATTCATTTGACAGAATCAGTACCTGGGTGATCATGATGCAAATTTTTAATATATTCCTGTTGTAATGCTGAAGGAATAACCACGTTAAGAGCTTTCATGATGATTCCATCTTCTATAATGAGCTCGACTTGATAAGGAAAATACTTCTGTATGTCAAGTGATAAACTGGTTTGTCGCAAGGCCATCCTTGACTGCTTCTGGAGAACAGGGTCTAAAGCCATATGATTTCTGAGTTCATCTAGATGTGATGAGGAAAAATTTCTGACTTCCATGACTTCAAGGTCTGCTTTCTCATTATCATGCTGTTCTGTTTGTCTGGGTGCTCTTGAGAAAGCATCGGCAAGGTATAAATATTTGCCTTTTGTATAAACAATATTGAAATTGTACTTTTGCAGTTTTAACATCATGCATTTCAGGCATGCTGGGGCTGAATGTATTGGCTTTTTTTTTAAATTGTCACTAGAGTTTGGTGATCAGTCTCAGTTTGAACAGATTTGCCATAAATATAATTATGGAACTTCGAACATGCAAACACTATTGACAAAAGCTCTCTTTTCAATTTGCACATACCGCATCTCAGTTTGGGTTAAAGTTCTGGATGCATAGGTTACCTTCTTGAAGACATGCTGTGCCAAGACCATACGTAGAAGCATCACATGAAAGAGTTACTGGTTTGTGAACATCATAATATCTTCTCAATGTGGTGGACAGGAAATTTTCTGTTTCAGAATGTCAAATGCTCTTTGGTGGTGGTCTAACCAGGACCAATTTACATTTTTTCATATCAACTCACATAAAGTTGCTGAAAGCTCACTCAGGTCTGGTATGAACTTTCCTAAATAGTTGACCATACCTAGAAAGCATTGCAGATATGTGACATTGTCTGGAATTGGCATCTCAAGAATAGCTTGTTGCTTAGATGGAGCTAGTTGTAAGCCAGAACTGGTATAGAAATGACCCCCAAATAAGTAAATTCCCTCGGCTTAAATTTACATTTCTAAGGATTCAGTTTGATTGACTTCACATGCATGGTTTAGAACATTCTTAGGGTTTCTATTATGTTCGTCTTCACCATTGCCCCCCTACAATAATGTCATCTCCTATGATAGCACATGAATAACCTGAAAAAATTTGCTCTGTCGCACATTGAAATACTTTACTGGCAGAATTTATCCCAAATGGCCTTCTTAAGAATCTGTACCTTCAAAATGGTGTACTGAAAGTAGTTAATAATGAGGATTTGTGATCCAGCAACATTTGCCAAAATAAAGTTTTGCATCTAAGACTGTAAAAATAGTGGCATTTGGCATAAGAGCTACTACTACTGTGCGCATTGGATGATGAGGATGGTTAAGCGCTTTTTTAAAATCTCTGGTATCAGTACATATTTGAATATCATCTGAGCTTTTCTTATGAGCTTACGACCATAAAGGATACCCATTCAGTTGGTTCTTTTACTGGAGTTATCACACCTATATTCACTCATTTGTCTAGTGCTGTTTTCACTTTGCTCTGCATTGCTACCGGAGTCTTGCTGGCTGGTCTGATAACTGGGCTTACTTCATGGTTTAACTTCATGGAATATGTGAATGTTAGTTTGCCAGACTTGTCTTTGAAAATATCAGCATATTCATAAAAAATATTCCGTGTAAAATTATCATGATTGCTCAGACTTACATGGTGGACCTCCTTATTAAATGAAATCAGTCCCATTTTCATATTGTCTTTGAGGCCTAACAATGACTGCATGTGTCTTTTGACTACGTAAAACTGCAAGTCATAGCTGTTCCCAGCAGAGTGGCACGTGAGAACAACTGTGCATCAGTTTGAATTTCCTCACCACCAGAAGCAATACGTTTTACACACTTTGTTGAATCAAGTTTCTTGCCAGCTTTTAGTCTGGCAAACATTTGTGCTGACATAACATTGCACTTGGACCCAGTATTAAGCTATACAGGTTTCCCATTAATTCGTACACTACAAAATATTTCACCCTTTGCTGCCAACTGATAATTTACTGTGTTAACAGTTTCATCAGTCACAGAGGCACCATCAACATAGAAAGTTTGCTCATGGTTTTTTAACTAATCTACTTGTTTCTTTAAATGCTTTCTTTTAATAAAAGTGTGTGCCACTTTAGACTTTCAAAACATTTTGAAATGATTCCACTTTTTACAATTTGTGACATTGCTGACCAAAAGCTAAGCAGTTTTCTCATTCAGGTTCATGGTTGCCTCCACAATTACAATAGTTAACAATGAGTTTATTTGTTGAGGCCCCATTCAGTTTATGGTTATGGTTAGAAGATGCCACACCCTTTGGTTTATATCTCCATTTGCACCCAACCTTATGTTGCATACTATCAACATTTGGACTGTTAGTTACTGCAAGCACGTTTTTCTCATTTGTAAGAATATTTATGTACTTTTCTGTAAACTCATATATTTGACAAACATTTATGGCTCTGCTCAATGTCAAATCACCATCTCAAAGCAAAGTCTTTCTCACTGCATCATTATTAACACCACAAACATGTCTGTCCTTTATCAGATCATCTGGCAAATCATGAAATTTGCAACTTTTTGCTTTATTTCTCAAGTCAGTAATATACGCTGCTATAGTTTCATCAGGCTTTTGATTTCTTTTGTAAAATATGTGCCTTTCCATTATAATATTCGTTTGAGGATTATACATTTCTCTAAATTTACATTTTAAGCAGTCAGTGTCTTCCAGCATTTCAGCCTGTATCACAATATGGCGGTTCTCCCCTTCCCCTACATACACAGCAGGTGCATATACAAATGACTGTTCCCTCTCAATGGCTTCTGAGCCTGATAAATGAAGAAGTATGAATGCCTTTGTACGTGTGTCTTTATCAGGAAAAGCAGCCTGTATGAAAATATCATATTCTTGTTCAAGCACTCTCCAATTCTCAGCAATATTCTTATCAAACACCAGTAGTTCAGGTCTGTTTAATCCGTCTGCCATAACAACAAAATACGTTTAAACATAAACATAAACCAGGTACTTGTAATTATGCCCAAATCCATACCAGTCACTTTGAAAAGGCTTCACTTTGACACTGGAAACACTGCGAACATTCCAGAAACTTCTGACACTTTGAATAGCTTTAATTAATGTGAAAAAGTAGTACATTGTGAAGAAATGTGGTTGTTTTAGCCTTTTCATACATTTTAATACTTCAGAACACTTTTGTACTTTTGTATTTATTTGGAATACTTTTATAAGTATGTTGCAATTTCAGACATTTTGTTTATCTCGGTAATTATTTTGATTGATTTGAACACTTTGCCACACATTTGGCAACTGAAAAATCATTTAAATTTATTTAAGTACATTTGAATAACCACTGACCTGTTTGAAAGTTCACTCCGGTATATTCCTCCACTTTTAACAGAGTGCCTCATGACTTGTGTGTTGTTTCGACTTTGGAACCCACTTCTGACACCATGTCGCTTCTCTCATGCATTCAAGAGAGACAATGAAGCGGTGTATGGGTTCAAGATATTTATTGTACATAAACTTGTCAGGAACTGTAATTGAAATATGTATTTAAACTAACTGATTCACTTATTACTTCAAACACACTCGCATGAGCATCTCCATTCATGACTTAATTCACTATAGCTGACTGTACAAAATGGCACTGTTCTTGCACATGCTCAGTATACATATACTTATATACATATGCTTATATACATGTGCTATCTAGCTACAGTGACTGACTAGGAGCAATACACACAATGATCTACATGTGCACCCTTTTTCTTCTGAAGATGAAGGCATATGAAAAATTATATGAGCATAGCAAAGTTTAAATAAGTGTTATCCCTATTTATGAGGGATTTTTATTGTTTGATTTCATATTACTTATATCAATGCATAAGAAATTTGCTGAATTTATACTTGTATTTATCCTTGCATATGGTGGAATATAGTAATTTTCTAGTGGACAGCATTTCTCAATCAGCACTGGTTCTGTTATGACTTAAAATCATGTTAAGCCACAATATCGTTGGAAATGACCGAAGAAAGCCATGGCATACGTATACTATGATACAATGTATGTTTAAGGTCACATGGCTGTATAGTGTAAAAGATTGTCACATAATTTATTTTATCTGAAGAAGTTTGGTAATACCAGATGAAAGCACTTATTTTAAACTTTTGGGGATTGTATTCATCCTATTTTAACGTTTTACATGAGTTGTTACGTGTGTGAAATAAATCGTTCTCCAGTATCTACTCATCTGTGCCTTTCAGTACTTTCCATTTTCTTTTGCACTAATTCAACATATATGTTCAATACAAATCCTACCAACAAATAACTCATTTTTAAAACATTTTTTTTTTTTTTTTTTACTGAAAATCCATTCCTTTTATTTCATGCACTGCAGCAAGGTGATTTACATTTCCATAGCTTCTACATTTTTATTAATTGCAGGACAATTCCTTTGATCATAGTCACACCACATTTGAAATTTATCATTAAGATGTTATCATGTCTTTCAGGCTTCCCATAACTCTTGCAACTCAATTTACTGTTTTTAATTGTTTTCAGTTTTTCTGCCTTCCTCGCAGATTTATACAGACAAACTTTTCGTGAGCTCTTTTATTAAAAACAGAGTGATCTAAGTTACTACGCTTACAGTATTTGCTCTGTTTAATGTTAAATTTGAGTCCATTACCAAAATCTCATTTTATTATGCTGGAGAACATTTTCTCCCAGGGACTCCACTGATAGTAAGTACTCCAGTTTAGATATTCCCAGTTAATAAATACAAACCAAATAAAATAATCCTGTAACTCAACAAATACATAGTCTGGCTCCATTTTTTATTAACATGAACATCATTAGAGTTTTGGGCATCTTATGCCATCAAGAAAAATAAATGGTATATATGTCATATATTGTTCACAGTAACTCTGAGACTTCTGGCTCATTACTGCAATAATCTTTTGTTTGCTTCTTAAAACTCAAATATATTCTCACATTTTTTTCCCTCTGTGATGCACAGAAACATATCACACTGTGTCACTTCTAATTTTTCAGTATTTTACTTCTAGTAAGGATAAACTGAATTTCTGGATGCAGAATTTCTACTTCTGTGAAAGATTATCGTGGAAAAAGAAGCTTATATGTGAATCTAGCTGAAGCACTTCTCAAATAAATCATAAAATAGCTTGCTACGATTTACTTCTGATACTTTGTAATAGTTAACATTTGCATCTGTGGATAGTAAGACAAACCATGAGACTAGATGCTTTACTTTCAGACTCTGCACAACTACATATGAAAACAGGTCACATCATATCCATATTAGATATAGCAAGAGGCTAAAGACACCAATGTGCTTAAAGATATAAACAAATATATTGCACTGACTATTCACCCTGTTAGGTTTGCTTGAAATCTTGCTTTACATAGTTTCCAATTTTTTCCAGTAGCTTTTATATCATACCATCCTTTACATTTTAGATACTTGGCAGAAGAAAGGTCTTGAAGTTATTCGCCCATCTCAGTTAGTTTTACTTGTGTGGCTTAGCTCAGTGGGTTCCTCTATCAAAAAAAGACAAGAAGTTAGTACAGCATATTTCAGACATATAATTCTTAACAATAAGAATATTTGCTATTAAAAAGAAGGTGCATACTGTCCATAAGAGAAATAGGAAAGGCTTAGTGGGAATATGTTTAGGTTATGAGAATCCAACTGGTTCAATCAAAGTAAACTCATGTTATGTTTAGATTCTGCTACTTCTATGACAGACAGGTATTTGGAATGCAGAAATAATTTCAATTTTTTTATGAAATACATTTCAAGAAATGTATACAAAGCTGTAGTTAAGTGGTTTCTTCTCTAAGCATATCTTCTTACATAAGACATTATCGAGTCAGTTGAATTATATGAGTCATAAACAGCCATACCAACATAAAATAGAAGAACATAGAAGAGGGCAAACATTTTTCATGTCTAATCTTTATAACTGATAGTATTTATGGATATTAACTGAAATGTAAATGTAACATTTATTGAAATGGAAACAAAATTTACTAGACAAAGGGCTTCTTAATGGAGTTAAAAATCTCACTTATAGGGGAACCACTTTAAGAACCACTGTGTAAAATGCTAGTAAAATGTGTTCAGCCATATATTTGCTTTAGGGATTTTAAGTTCATATTGCAGTCTGCTTAAGGAGTGAAAGACCTCATTTCAAAAGTTTCTTTTCTTTACCTTCCTGTGTATAGTGTCTCATTTTAATTTTAATAGTAATCATTTGTACATGGAAATTAGCCTAAATAGTAAATAATATGCCACAAGAGAGGGGCTGGTGACCACATCATCAAAAGTCATAGCAAACACAGTGATCATACCAATTTTCTTGAGTTATATTTCCAACGTGCTTTTCTATTTTTTGGCTGATCACCACTTGACTCACAATTAAGAAAAAGGTATATAATATGCTTGAGATGTTGAAAGCTTTAACTGGACATTGTGGATTACTGCCAAAGTGCTCTGCAAAATGAACTCATAAACACTGGTTTTAAACTAAGGGTCAGTGATGTTTTAGAAGAAATGGGGTTGATGCTTTGTATTTATTTTATTAGGTTCAATCTGAAAAGTAGGGTAAGTAGGCCAGTAGGCTGGTCATCAGACTCTTTCCAGCAATGTTCACAGCTCTCTGGGTGGTCTTTACAAAAAAAACACGTGTTATACATGGAAAAGAAAGTGGGATTAAGTACACAGTTAGTTGCATGCATCTTTTCATAAATAACCATACAGAATGTTGTACAAAAACAGTTTTCCAGAGCAGGTACTAATACACTGGAGATGAGTGTAATGAGCGTTCTTTACCCCAGGGCAAGTAACTAAGGAGTCTCAATCCTTACTACTGTCTCTGGTAAGGGGTATCACAAGAAACAGGGATAGAAATACACAATTTCCCCAGACAATACACTGGGAATGGATTCCAAACCTGGGACTAGACTATATGCTTCAATCCAGGTCCCCAAATGAGTCTCCACATTAACCATTGCAGAGCACTGTGTCCCATTTCTAGGTATCTAACACACTCACTCTTAAATATTTGGTATTCACACATATACAAATTCTTGGGAAAGATTGACACAGATTTACCTGCTGTGTTCCTTTGCCTAAATTACAAGGTAAAGCCTGCCACCAGTCAAATACCACAATACACTTTAAAAGGTGTGTTAAAGTAAATTGAGTAAAATAAATATGGATGCAAATGGTAGCATGCAACCCAAGCAGTAAGGCTTTTTGGAGTGGCCCTGGTGTTATCACGATAAGCATAAACACACTCAGGTTATTAAAATTATTTACTAAATAACCAGCTGCAATGAGAGGTATTAAAATATATAATAATAAATAGAAAGATTTAAAACATGTAAATACTGAATAACTGATTCCAATAAACAATAGACTTTCACACACAGGAAATATGAAAATAATACTGTAGGATGGATCTCACATTGATTTTAGAAAACCTCTAACTAGTTGCAGTTCCTGCCTATCTGAAGATTAACTATCCCTATCTAATCTAAATAAATCATCAATGCAAGATTATACTTTTGCTTCTTCAAGGCAGGATGAGGAATTATGTTCACACTCCAGGCTGTTGTCCGTCCTCAGTGACTGGAACAACTACTGTGGAAGCAACTGGACTACTACTGCTGAACAGCTCTAGAAACAAAACTGAACAACTGACTTAGAACCTGCTTTTATTTATTATTTATTTATTTATTCACATTTGTTGACTGGGAAAGTCCACTGGTCAGAAACCCATTTTCAGTAGAGGCCCAGAGAGAAAAGCTCCACAGGTAATCAAATATTGTACAGAACAAATACAAAGTGAAAGAGATATACATACATTAGCATAGGCTGGGGAATAATGGTATATAGTTAATACATAATTATCAGACTGTATGGATACATAATATACTTTCAATCACAAGGAAGTAATCATAATCATTAGTAAATTGCACATATCGTAGGTAGGAGAAACAATCATACAGAGGAGGAAGAAAATAATAACTGAGGGTTAAAGAGTAGGATCTGAGTAGTTAAGTGTGTGAAGTTAAGGGGACTTGCACTGTATTAAACAGGTACAGCTGGGATTATTTAAATGGATTTTTAGTGCAGCTTTAAAGGCTATTAGGGAGTCAAGTAGAGTAATGTATGAGGGGAGGGCATCTTATAGTTTGCAATGTTGTAGGAATATAGGCATTGTCCTGCTCTCTTGTTGAGTTTAGCTACGTTTAAAAGTGTCCTTTCTGAAGACTGGAGGGTTCTAGTTGAGGTGTATGTGTGTAAGATAGACTGGAGTGCAGAACAGCTATCAGGTTTGAAAATTAGCTTATGAGCAAGTGTTAACTGAGTATAATAGAGATAGTGGTGAAATTCATTCCAGAACAGGTTTGAGCTAGCTTTACAGTGGTATGAGCGGTTGGGCATGTTAGAGGTGAATTTTGCTATCTTGTAGTAGCAAGATTGCAGCTTATTACTGAGGGATGTATGGAGGTTGGTGAAATTTTGGCTTCTATACAAGAGGGATGGAATAAGCAAAGTGTTTACTAGTTTTGTCTAGGTAGAGTTTATGTCGGTATAGTTTACCAAGTTTGAAATGTGTTTTCTTTACTGTATTGAGAATGTGTTGTTCAAAAGAGAGTTTATCAATAGTGATTCCTAAAAGTTTTGCAGATAGCACCTGTTCTATTTTTGTATTATGTGAAAAAATCTTGAATTCTCCAGCTGTAGGTTTTGATGAAAATAGTAATTTAGTTTTTTTGAGGTTCACCATTAACTGAGTATTATTTAGCCAGGTTTCTATAGATGTGAATGCATCTTGGGTGAGTGGGAGGATGAGATGATAGTTGAATCATCTGCATATTGAATTAATATACTTTGTTGGGAGGCTTTATTAAGATCATTAATGAATATATTAAAGGGGAATGGTCCTAAAATGGACCCTTGTGGGACTCCTGTGTTGTTTGCCAGAAACTCTTATTGTTGGTTTTGCCATCCAACCGATTGTTGCCCATCATCTAGGTAAGAGGAAAACCAGGTTAATACTCTGAGAGCACCCAAGTTTTTCTAAATGTTGTAATAACTTAGGGTGTGATACTGTGTTGAAAGCCTTTGATAGGTCTGACAGGAGTGCTGAAGTTGATAGGGCAGCATCAAGAGCTTTATTCATATTAACAGAGAAGGAGAGTAAAGCTGTGGTTGCGCTATGTCCATGGCGGAATCCATGTCGAGTGGGAGCTAGGAGGTTGTTGTTAATGAGGTGATTTAGTAGTTGGGATTGTATGCATTTTGCTTGGATTTGTGATAGCGGGGAGAGAATGGAGATTGGCCGGTAATTTGAGAGATAGTGTGCATTACCACCTTTGTGTAGTAGAGTTACAATAGACTTCTTCAACAGTTGGGGGGACATATCTACCACAATAGGAGTGGTTTCTGGCCCAGAAATTGTAGTTTACTGGCCATTTGGGCAGTTTTTTCCATCTCTTTCAACTTGCTGGTTTAAAAGCCTGCATTTGTGCATGTTTCCCACCTTTCCTGTAACTAGTGTAGTCCAGATACATATTTGCTGTATCCAGGATTGTTTGTAAGCTTCTGAGCCTCCCAAGCCTTTCTGTGTTGAGGGAAGCCTTCTAGCTTATCAGTGGGAGTGGTAAGCACCAGGTAGCCTATCTACCACAAAAGGAGTGGTTTCTGGTCCAGAGATTGTAGTTTATTGGCCATTTGGGCAGTTTTTTCCATCTCTTTCAATTATCTGGTTTAAAAGCCCACATTTGCGCTTGTTTCCCACCTTTCCTGTAACTAGTATAGTCCAGATACAGATTTGCTGTATCCAGGACTGTTTGTAAGCTTCTGAGACCCCCAAGCCTTCTGTGTTGGAGGGAAGCCTTCTAGCTTGTCAGTGGAAGTGGTAAGCACTAGGTAGCCTTTCTACCACAAGAGGAGTGGTTACTGGCCCATAAATTGTAGTTTGTAGGCCGTTTGGGCAGTTCTTCCATCTCTTTCAACTTTCTGGTTTAAAAGACCGCATTTGCGCTTTTCCAACCTTTCCTGAAACTACTGTAGTCCAGATCCAGATGTGCTGTATTCAGGACTGTATGTAAGCTTCTGAGCCCCCCAAGCCTTTCTGTGTTGGAGGGAAGCCTTCTAGCGTATCAATGGGAGTGGTAAGCCCTAAGTAGCCTATCTGCCACAAGAGGAGTAGTTTCTGGGTCAGAAATTGTAGTTTATTGGCCGTTTGGGCTGTTTTCCATATCTTTCAGCCTTCTGGTTTAAAAGACCGCATTTGAGCTTCTCCCACCTTTCCTGTAACTAGTCTAGTGCTGATACAGATTTGCTGTATCGAGGACTGTTTGTAAGCTTCTAACCTGTGTCAAAGTCTGCTGTTCAAATTTTGCCTTAGATCTGCTAGTTCTCTCCTCTCCTGCACATTTTACTAGCTTATTAGTCTAGCACTTTACCTGACTTCTTGTAGCAATTATTGTAGCACACAAAAGTGCTACCAGCACTAAATGTTCTACAAGGAAACAGCTCCAGTACTTATTATTAATGCCCACCCTTCCAGGCATGTCTAAAGGTCAGTTCCCTGTGCTTTCTCCTATCAACCTGATGAACTTGGGCATCCTGAGACAATGTAGCAACTGCCTCATGTACACTGACAACTGCTTCTTCTTACCTCCCAACACTCAGACTTGTGAGAGATGCACTTATATATCCAAATTGGAAGCCACGTACTCTCCAGCCAAGACCAGAGTAGCTGGTCAGGAGGAGAAGGTCAACACTTGCACCACACCACACCACATGGAACACACAACCCTGCAGAACACATACCGGCACTGCCTTTACATAAAAGCACAAACCACACACCCACCTTCACTGAGGCTCTCAAACATTTACCCAAACAGTACACATTGCCAAGGCAGAAATGCACTTAACCACCACAACACAACACTAATCACAAGACACATAACTGTCCTAAACGGTATGCCAGTATGCCACTCAACCAAAGCCCCAAAGGCAAAACAGCATGCCCAACACACTAGTCATAGATGACTCAATAGTGAGGCACAGTGGTGTCCCGCTCACTAGGTTGAATAAGGAGAAAGTAACAGCTGCCTGTCAGGTGCCAAGATCCGCCACATAACGCACGCACTCTGGTCCCTCAACAACAGGTACAAATATGACTTTGTCATTGTACATATAGGCGTGAATGACCTGGACTACATGGAGAGACATGGAGGAGCTCTCAGATTATGTAGCCCAGGCAGCATCATACCATCACCCAGAATGATACCACAGTACAAGCAGAAAACGATTGATTTCAACAATTGGCTAAGTTTCTGATGTCATTCCAAGGGGACCCAGTATCTGTCTGCCTGGGATGACATGATTGACAGACCTCGATGCTTTGCCGTGATGGCCTGCATCTGTCACACCTGGACTTCTGGATATTGTCCAAGGCTCTTGCCTAGCCCTGTAGTGCCTTTCTTAGGCAGTGTTCCAAAGACCAAATTACCACCATAACAGCTACAAACAAATGCAATCCGAGTGTCATGCTGCTCAGTGCTAGATGTCTAAATCTCAAAATGCACTCGCTCAAAGCACTCCTTAAAATGGAGAACATCGACATTTGTGCCATGACAGAGACCTGGTTCAAGGCAGCAGAAAGCACCCCTGCACTACCAGGCTACAACTCATTCCACTCCTTTCAGCCCCAGAACTTGGACTGAAGCTCCAAAGGTGGTGGTGTTTCCATATTCATAAAGGATGCACGCACTTCTAGACTGGTAGCCCCATATAACGCATCTGAGATGCTTCTGGTGCAGCTAACATTGGGTAAGTCAGCGATTCGGGTCATAGCCTGCTATAGGTCCCCAACCATGTCGCAAGACTCGCACTCCACATTCCTAACCACCTTGGAGAATATTAGGATCCAGCCTAACACTGGGTGACTTCAACTATCCCTCCATTAACTGGGAAAGCTCCTCATGTACTAATACACTTACCTGTTTCCTGGAATTCATTAATTCCAATGCCCTGGACCAGCTCATTCTTACTCCCACTAGAGGTAGTAATATCCTTGACCTGGTCATTACCAACATGGGCGACCACTGCTCTACACCAACACCAACAGTCAACTCCTCCCTGGTTAGATCCGACCACAAACTAATCACCTTGGATATCCACATCCCTCCCACCCCCCTGCAAAGGAAACCACCATGAAAAACTACTCCAGAGCTAACATTGGGCTCCTAACAACAGAGGTTGCTAACTTCACGGCACCTATGCAAATGAAAAATAGTTGCATGACTGCCGAATCATACACCAATGCATTGGGTGAACACGTACACAAATGCATGGATCTTGCCATACCCAATAGAACCAAGATGCTCTCCTCCAAAAAATGAATCCAATTTGATGGTCCCCTGCCTTAAACAAACTCTGCAACAGGAGGAGGAAACTAATGCAAAATAAGGTGAAGTCCCCCAAGACTGGAAAAACTCCCTTATCAGCCTCAACAAAATGTTGAGATCCTTCATCAAATCCTCCAAAGCTAGCTATGAAAACAGACTTGTAGCAGATGGTGAAGACAACCACAAGGCCTTCTATAGTTATATAAGGAATCTCCATGGCAATACCCAGATTTGCTCTGAGCTACTGCACAATGGTACCTTCTATATCGAGCCAACAGATATTGCCAACATACTGGCCGACAGATTCAGTGACAACTTTACCCCCCCCCCCCAAAGGACCAGTCACAATACCAGTAGTTTGCCAGGCATCCAGTATTACTGCTGCACAGGTTAAAACAGCACTGTCCAAGGCCAAGAATACAGCTTCTCTGGGACCTGACAAATAACCCTGGCTGTACTCTACATGAACTACAGAGTGAACTTGCACCTCACCTGTGTGCCCTGTTCAATCACAGCCTCACCTCAGGCTTTGTTCCTACTGAATGGTGCACTGCTACAGTCATCCCTCTCCACAAAGGAGGAGTGACTACAGACCCTGGGAACTATTGCCCCTTTAGCCTGATGAGTCTGATATGCAAAGCTATGGAATGCATCATCATGGACCTAATAAACAAGGATATAGGGAATCTCCAAACTCTGGATCCCACACAGTTTGGTTTTGTGAAGGGTAGATCATGCCTGCTCAGCTTGGTAGACTTTGAGTCAGTCGCCAGAGCAGTGGATGAAAGCAAGGTGGTTCATACTGCCTACCTTGAGCTAGCCAAGGCCTTTGATACCATTCCCCACTCAGGAATCATAGAAAAACTCACTAAGCTAGGCATCAACCCCTATATCACTAGGTGGGTTGCAAACTGGCTCACAGATGGAACTCACAGTGTGAAATTAGCTGACTCCAAGTCAGACTACTGACCAGTCATGAGTGGAGTCCCACAGGGTTTGATCCTGGGTCCTCTCATGTTTGGTATCTACTTCTCTGAAGTCCAGCCCGGCATGAAGTGTCTCTGGATGACAAAGTTCGCAGACGATTGCAAATTGGGAGCTATTATTAACTCTGCAAGTGATGTTGATCCTACAGAAAAGCCTCACTGAGACCAACAACTGGTGTCAGAACCATGGCTTTAAGCTCAGTGCCAAAAAATGTGTTGTCATCCCCTTTGGGAAAGACCCAGTTCCCATGAATTACCACATTGATGGTAGTCCACTGAACACAGAAGGTGTTATAAGAGATCTGGGAACACAGGTTGACAACAACCTCTCATTTGACCACCACATTGTCACTGTGGTCAGAAAATCCTTCTATGTGGCACATCTCATTACTAAGGGTTTTGCATCTAGGAAGAAAGAGGTCATTGTCCCCCTCTACACTTCCCTCATTAGGCCAGTCATCGAGTACAATGCAACATTTGGCATGCACCTCACTAGACACATGCAACAACTGTAGAGGCAGCAAAAGTACCTCACAAAGAGGATCCTAGTCCTTAAACACTTGTCCTATATGGACAGACTCAAAAAACTCCAACTATTCTCTGTCTCATATCGCCTACTTAGAGGCAATCTCTGCTTGACAAAGCCATGTCTGACCCAGCTCTGTTAGAAAAGCTACATTTAAAGAAATCCCAATCCCTCCACACCACATGCTCCAGAGACCTCAACCTCATTAGCATAATCAACAGAACATGCTGGAGGGACAGGTTCATAATACAGAGACTGCCCATGCCATGGAATAGACTTCCCATACATATCAAGCAGAATACATCACTGCCCTCTTCAAGAGAAATCTTGATGAGTGGATAGGAAACAGAAAATTCACCCTGGGGATCACTTCAGTGGCTCTACTTGACAGAGGCACTGGGAATTAAGGTTGGGTGGCATGATGCCAGGGTAATCCTGTGGGCTAAGCTTGTAAAGGCTCCAGGGCCATTAGCCTAGTACACCCCTATGAACCTATAAGATTCAGAGATTAAATGATTAATAAGAATACTTAGAGTACTCCAATAAAAAAAAAACAATGTAATGGGAAAAAACAGACAACTTTATTCAAGCCTCAAAGAATAAAGCTGTGTGTTTTTTCCATTACATTGGCTTTTTTATTGGATTTCAGTGGAAGTTGAGTTTTTTACTGTGTCTTTTGCATACTTACAGGGTAAGCTATAGCTTTGGCAGCAAATTGTAAGTATTCAGGTGGTAAGTTATCAGCAGACAGTGAACAGGTCTTTAGTTTGGTTAGCAGTTTTACAATTAGGGGTGTAGGTACTGGTTGTAGTGAGAAAGGAGGATGGAGTGGGTTATTGTTAGAGGTAGATATGTGGTCCACTTGTGTTGTATTTTGGGAGTTAGGGTTGCTTTTTGTAGATGAATTATTGACTAGTTTTTGAATGGTGTCCATGAAATGGGTGTTAAATAGTTGTGCTATCTGGTGAGGGTCTTTGTCGGGAGAGGGTGATGAATTTTGAATGTTACCAGGATTAAGTAGACAGGATACAGATTTCCAGAATTTTTTTTGATTATTACTTTAGGAGGAGAGTTATGAGGAGAAATAGGTTTTCTTATCAGTTATAAGTTTTTTTGCAGTAATTTCAAAGTTGTTTATAATTTTGGAACTAATAAAACAGGAACAAACCACTCGCTGACAAACAGGATAAACGCCCAGTGCTCCAGAAAACTTAAATAATATTGAAGAAACCAAAAGGAGCAACAAGGCTGATGCAGAGTCACAAGTATAGATGAAAAGCAAAATCCTCAGGTTAAAATCCAAATGAAAGGCAAAATCCTCAGGTTAAAATCCAACTTTAATTCCACTGCAGGTCAGATAAGCGCTTTCACTCATTCATTTGAGCTTCATCAGATCATGTAACAAAGACCTTCAAGTACATAGGCTACATTTATACAGTTAAAACATCTCCTATTGGCCTATCAAAAGCTGCTTCTTATTTACATATTCATGAGTTAATCTAAGCTTAAAAATATATGCACATATAAACATGCTGAGATGCATAAAATGACAAAGTAAATATAAAAAACATATAAAAACTCTCCATGAACACTCAAGATGCTCTAATAAATATGTATATATAGATATATATGTCAAAAGAAGTATATTTCAAGGGGTAAAAACATATATGTTCCATCATTTATTATAAAATCTACAAACATTCCTCCGTTTGTTTAACATAGGTTTAATGGAGGCTCTCTCATTGAGACCTAAACCCTATCTGCTCTCAATCTAACTATCCACATACTCTCCTTGCTCTCAGTATGGTTCCTGATGTCACCTCCTCGTATACTGGGTTTAATATTCTCAAGAGCTCTAAATAAGAAATAATGTTCAGGACCTGCTTGGGCTACGTGCTTAGCTAAGGCATTGTGAGGTGAAGCCTTCCTAATGTGGTAAAGATGTTCTCTTATCCTGTCTCTGAAAGGCGATTGGTTTTGCCAACATAAAATGCATCACATATTTGGCACACTGCCAAATAAACTATATGAGTAGTATCACAGGTAGCTACAGCACGTATGCTAAAGTTAGTGTGCAAGTCAGGATGTTCAAAAAATGGACTGGTGTCAAGAGAATTACAATAATTACAGCGTCCACATGGTTTTGTGTGTTCAAGAGGCATTGACCATTCATCCCTTTTTGAATAGCATAGCATTCTCCTTAAATTTAATTTATTCCTATATAAAAAAGAAGGTTTAGTCCCCACAAGTTTACCGATGGTGTCATCAGTACAGAGAATAGGCCAGTGTTTCGTAATAATATTCTTGATTGTTGGACAATCAGTACTATATGGTAAAGAAACCCTTACATGAGTTGGTCTATCATCTCTACCATTGTCTATTGTAGCGGATCCACCAGTAATAACTGGTCCAAACTAAGGGGCTGCTCTGTTCAGTCTAAGTTTATTGACATCTAAGAGGTTGGACTCAATCTCTTGTGAGCTATAGCCCCGTTCTTCTAGCCTTATCTTGAGGTCACTCACTTCCATTAGGAAGCCTTCATCTGTGGCATTTAGCCTAGAGGTTCTCATCCCCTGGCCTCTAATGATATTCTTAAAAATATGCTCTGGGTGCATACTATCACGCTGTAATAGAGTATTAAAATAGCAAGGTTTCCTATAGACACCTGTATTAATCAAACCACATGCTAACTTTTCTATATACAAGTCAAGAAATTCTATCTTCTCTCTAGAGTGATTCATACTGAAGGTTAAATAACCAGTGAGGTTGTTCAATGTAGTATGGAACACAAACAAATCATCAACACTGCCTCTCCATAAAACAAAAACATCATCCACGAAACGTCTATAAAAAGTTACATGTTGTTTAAACATTTCTAAATTAAAGAGACTCTCAAATTCTCAAAATGCCAAAAACATGTTTGCATAGCTGTTGGCACAAGGTGTGCCCATGGCTCACCTAAGCTGTTGGTAAAACTTGTTGTCATAGGTGAAAAGATTGTTATTCAAAATGAGTTCAAGGAAATGTACAATGAGGTCTACTTTAACTGATGTATATTCGCTATGTAAGAGTAGATACTCAGTGATATAAATCAGGCCTATGTTATTTGGTAACACAGTAAACAAGGACTTAATGTCAAGCGTTACAAAATCAAGTTATCAACGTCACAAATGCCACCTAAACAGTCATACAAATCTGTTAAAACTGTTTGGAATCTTTCAGTACAACTTTGTTCTTATTCAATATAGGTGCAAATGTTTCTCAACATAGACAGAAAGGTTTTCAGTGATCCAACCCTGACCAGACACTATGGGTCTCATTGGTGGGTCAATGGAGTCTTTGTGAATCTTAGGTAACCCATGTATTGTTGGTATAAGTGGATTCTTAACAAAGAGATAGTCAAACAATTCTTGATCCAAGATATCACCTTTCAACATATCTAATAACATATTGTTTACGTGACCAATAGTGGCTTGCACTATTTGTTCATTAACTTGTAAATAGAAATCATCTTCCAAGAGTTTAATCATAGCATCATGATATTTGCTAGTGTCCATAACTACTATCCGACCACCTTTATCAGCTGGTTTGATGGTTATGGACTGTAATGACTGGAGTTTAAGTAAGCTAGTCTGCTCCCCTCTAGTCAAATTACCATTCTTCCTATATTTCTTTAGAGAAAAATATTCATACAAGTCATCCTCAGTTAGTTTCAAATATGCCTCAACTAACGGATGATTAGGTGGGACGAAGTTGCTAAGCTTCTTAAACTTTGGTGGTCTAGTAACGTTATTGTCTGTCAATTCACTATCAGTTTTATCATGAAATAGCAGTTTAAGCATAAGGTTTCGACAGAAAAGTCTCATGTCTACTACAGTGTCCGTAAAGTTACTGTGTGCACTTGGTATAAAGTTTAGGCCTTTACATAATAATTTCTCATCACATTCAGTCAACAAATATCCTGAGATGTTATGTATCATAGAATCTGCTGGTATCAAAATTTCAGCTGTATCTAATTTACTTTGTTCTTCCACATCTTCTTTATTGTCTGATGTGGTACATACTCTTCTGATAATTTGCGTTTCTGTCTCCCCCTGCTCATAGAGCGTCCCCTTGTTATATTCTTGTCCTTTCGGACTGGGAGGGGAAAAGGGAGCTCACTTAATACTCCTGTAGTGATGGTTGTATGTACTTTGTGAGGTAACTTAGATCTCACTATTCCATCATCTACTGACAACCTCTTATTGATCAGTCCCTTCACAACATGTATTGCTGGATATAAGTTAGTTCTGTCTGCAATATTATTCACAGTAATAGGCTGACTAACTTCTTTAATATTTGTATTAATAGAGCTAGATCCACTCTCACTATGTAAAATAGTAATTACATCATCAGTATCATTGGAAGTAGTAGTAAATTAGATACAGTTGAAATTTTGATACCAGCAGATTCTATGATACATAACATCTCAGGATATTTGTTGACTGAATGTGATGAATGTGATGAGAAATTATTATGTAAAGGCCTAAACTTTATACCAAGTGCACACAGTAACTTTACGGACACTGTAGTAGACATGAGACTTTTCTGTCGAAACCTTATGCTTAAACTGCTATTTCATGATAAAACTGATAGTGAATTGACAGGCAATAACGTTACTAGACCACCAAAGTTTAAGAAGCTTAGCAACTTCGTCCCACCTAATCATCCGTTAGTTGAGGCATATTTGAAACTAACTGAGGATGACTTGTATGAATATTTTTCTCTAAAGAAATATAGGAAGAATGGTAATTTGACTAGAGGGGAGCAGACTAGCTTACTTAAACTCCAGTCATTACAGTCCATAACCATCAAACCAGCTGATAAAGGTGGTCGGATAGTAGTTATGGACACTAGCAAATATCATGATGCTATGATTAAACTCTTGGAAGATGATTTCTATTTACAAGTTAATGAACAAATAGTGCAAGCCACTATTGGTCACGTAAACAATATGTTATTAGATATGTTGAAAGGTGATATCTTGGATCAAGAATTGTTTGACTATCTCTTTGTTAAGAATCCACTTATACCAACAATACATGGGTTACCTAAGATTCACAAAGACACCATTGACCCACCAATGAGACCCATAGTGTCTGGTCAGGGTTGGATCACTGAAAACCTTTCCGTCTATGTTGAGAAACATTTGCGACCTATATTGAATAAGAACAAAGTTGTACTGAAAGATTCCAAACAGTTTTTAACAGATTTGTATGACTGTTTAGGTGGCATTTGTGACGTTGATAACTTGATTTTGTAACGCTTTGACATTAAGTCCTTGTTTACTGTGTTACCAAATAACATAGGCCTGATTTATAGCACTGAGTATCTACTCTTACATAGCGAATATACATCAGTTAAAGTAGACCTCATTGTACATTTCCTTGAACTCATTTTGAATAACAATCTTTTCACCTATGACAGCAAGTTTTACCAACAGCGGTGGCGTAGCCATGGGCACACCTTGTGCCAGCAGCTATGCAAACATGTTTTTGGCATTTTGGGAATTTGAGAGTCTCTTTAATTTAGAAATGTTTAAACAACATGTAACTTTTTATAGACGCTTCGTGGATGATGTTTTTGTTTTATGGAGAGGCAGTGTTGATGATTTGTTTGTGTTCCATACTACATTGAACAACCTCACTGGTTATTTAACCTTCAGTATGAACCACTCTAGAGAGAAGATAGAATTTCTTGACTTGTATATAGAAAAGTTAGCATGTGGTTTGATTAATACAGGTGTCTATAGGAAACCTTGCTATTTTAATACTCTATTACAGCGTGATAGTATGCACCCACAGCATATTTTTAAGAATATCATTAGAGGCCAGGGGATGAGAACCTCTAGGCTAAATGCCACAGATGAAGGCTTCCTAATGGAAGTGAGTGACCTCAAGATAAGGCTAGAAGAACGGGGCTATAGCTCACAAGAGACTGAGTCCAACCTCTTAGATGTCAATAAACTTAGACTGAACAGAGCAGCCCCTTATTTTGGACCAGTTACTACTGGTGGATCCATTACAATAGACAATGGTAGAGATGATAGACCAACTCATGTAAGGGTTTCTTTACCATATAGTACTGATTGTCCAGCAATCAAGAATATTATTACGAAACACTGGCCTATTCTCTGTACTGATGACACCATCGGTAAACTTGTGGGGACTAAACCCTCCTTTTTATATAGGAAGAAATTAAAATTAAGGTGAAAGCTATGCTATTCAAAAGGGATGAATGGTCAATGCCTCTTGAACACACAAAACCATGTGGACGCTGTAATTATTGTAATTCTCTTGACCCCAGTCCATTTTTTGAACATCCTGACTTGCACACTAACTTTAGCATACGTGCTGTAGCTACCTGTGATACTACTCATATAGTTTATTTGGCAGTGTGCCAAATATGTGATGCATTTTATGTTGGCAAAACCAATCGTCGTTTTAAAGACAGGATAAGAGAACATCTTTACCACATTAGGAAGGCTTCACCTCACAATGCCTTAGCTAAGCACGTAGCCCAAGCAGGTCCTGAACATTATTTCTTATTTAGAGCTCTTGAGAATATTAAACCCAGTATACGAGGAGGTGACATCAGGAACCATACTGAGAGCAAGGAGAGTATGTGGATATGCGAAAAGCAGAAACCTGATCTCACCACAATGAAGTTAAAGTACTGAGCGGTTGCTGTTTAACAAACTTTACAAATCCACAGTTCAAAGAAATTATCGGCAGCCGTAGCAAAAGTAAAACTCTTCTTTATTGTGATGAATATAATTGAAGGGTAAGCGCTTTCGCGTGGTCACAGCCACGCTTCATCAGACAAATGAAAATTCTACAATGCAGTGCTTATATACAACATAAATTATATAGATTAAAACCAAGCCCTATATAATTAGGTACCTCATTAACCATTTAAAGCAACAATGCATAGCTTCCAAGATCAAATGACAAACTATCAGAAGCGATGCTTTAATGTTGAATACAAATTCTAAAATGATAAATTTTTTGAGCATAACTCATGTTGCAGTTTGTAAATTAAAAGTGTAAATATATGTATGTATAATGAATTAAACAAACAAACAATCATAAAACTTAATGTAGTTCAACTAAAACTCTGTGCTTAGGTGAAATGAATAAAAACAATGCGAACACTGCACAACTGAAGTTGACAGGTATAGCTCTAAAAAGGCTTGTATGCGGTTGCCAATGCATCTAAACAAACGAATAAACGTTTAAACATTTAGAGAACTTGGTGTAGTTCAACAGTTAATCCATGTTTAGACAAAAGGCAAAAGGAACCTTGCGCATCAAAATGCTAATAGAAATAATGCTGGGTGAGCATTTATGCGATTACCATCGTGACCAGAGCTTGCATACGTTTAACACAAATTATTTAAGATATACACTAGATTGTATATATAATGAGTTAAACAAACTGTCATGGAACTTGCTGTGAGTCAACTATTACTTTGTATTTGGATGAAATAAATGGAAACAATGAGAACACTGCGCAACTGAAAGCTGACAGTTGACAGGTATAGCCCTAGAAGGACTTGTTTGCGGTTGGCAATGCAACTAAACAGACAAGTAAACGTTTAAAGAACTTAGTGCAGTTCAACAGTTAGTCCATGTTTAGAAAAAAGGGCAAAAGGACAATGAAAAAGGACAATAAAAAAGAGACAATAAAAACTTTAAGCATCGAAATGCTGATAGATATAACACTGAGTGAGCGTTTATATGGTTACCGTCGTAACCAGAGCTTACATTCATTTAACATAGATTATTTAGAGTAAATTGTTTAAAAATATTTAAAAATATACACCAGATTACTATAAGGCATTTCTAAAAATATTTGTACTTAAAACACCTTTATAAGTACATAGTTAATGTGAGTTCTATCGATGTCTTTTTAAAACAAATAAAATCATTTAAAAAATTTTACATACTTGATTAAGTCTTGCTATAAAAATATGTTGTTGAAACATCAAAGGATACAACTCGGAGCTCAGACCAAGTGACATATAACTTTTAAAGTATATCTCAGATCAAATAGAGCCCGAAGCAGAATCTAATGAAATGTGCTAATAACTTGAAGCATGAACGTACCCAGTGGTGCACAGATAACAATGAGGTTGAAGAATATATAGCAATGCTAAAAAATGCTAAAGAATGAGACCATACAGTTAAAAATACGTAAATAAATAAGTAAATCTTGAATAAAACTAATTATGGTTAGAGTTTATATACCATAATATTTTCTTTGCCTTAGAGTTAATAGACAAGATCTATTTAGGTAAAGATAATATGATTTAATTTAATGTAACATAGATCCAGGAATGTAACTATGTGTTAAAACATATAGGTAATTTAATATAAACTTGATTAAGTATATTAATTGCCTATAAGATACAAAACTTATGAATTATAAAAAACATATATATAAATTTAAAGATGTAGAATAACATGTAAAGAATACCTAGTTATAAACCAATATTATTATAAAAATAATATTATAAAAATATATTAGGTTATTTAACTTATATCATAATTTTAAGGATATTTATTAATGGTAAGAAACATACAACTAAAAATGTATATATGTAATGATTGTACAATAATGTTAGCGTTTCCTATTATTTAAAATAGGTTTAATGGAAACTGAGGTATTCAGTCCTGGGTAACTATGAGCATTAAATTTTAAAATCCATTTTAATTCTGCCAGGGCTAAATTATTTAAATTATCTCCGCCCCTGGGATTTAAGTTTATTTTTTCAAGTACCCTAAATAGAAAATTATGTTCCTTATGTTCTATTATATGTTGTGCTAATGCATTAGTATCTATTTCTTTCTTTATTTCATATAAATGATCATATATACGATCAGTTAACCTCCTTTTAGTTAATCCAATGTAGAATGCTGTACATTTTGTACAGGTTGCTAAATAGACCAGGTTTTTTGTTTGACAAGTAGCTGCAACATTAATATGATAGGTGAAACCTAAGGTGGAATGAGTAAAGGTTGAATCTAAACAAATCATTTTACACCTGGTACAGGAACCACAAGAAACTGTTCCCATTACTTGGGTAGGTTTCATAATATTTGGTACAATATCTTTACATAAAATTTGCTTCAAGTTGGGACAGTTTTATATAAAAAGGAAGGAAAGTTTCCCACCAGATTAGATACTAAAAAATCTGTCTGTAATATGTTCCAGTTATTCCGTATAACTGTCTCCAAACATTTTACGTCACTAGTGTATTTTAAAATGTATGGTATTTTTATATTGTCATTGCTATTTTTATATTTGAAGGAAGTGTATTTCTTAACAGTAAGTGGTATAGATTCTGTAGTGTGTATAGTATTGTTTTTAATGGAGTTGACAAGCTTAAAGTTATATCCTCTATCTAAAAATAATTGCTCTAACAGGTCAGATTCTTTTTCTAAAACAGTATTTTCCTGGCAAAGTCTAGTCAGCCTAGTAAACTGGCTTTTAACTATTCCTGGGAACATATGCCTAGGATGCATGCTGCTGAAATGAAGTAGTGTGTTGGTCCAAGTAGGTTTCCTGTAAATAGAGGACGTGATTTTTCCTTGCTCAGTAAGTGTCAAGGTAACATCCAGGAATTCAACTTGTTTCGTGGATGCTTCCACTGTGAATTTCAAGTAACTAGTGGTAGTTTCTAGGTGGTGTAAGAAACATGTAAATTCCTCTAGGGTACCTTGCCAAATTAGGAGAACATCGTCTACAAAACGTTTGTAGAACTTAATTTTGTTAAAAACAGGATTGGTGAACAAATGCTCTTTTTCCCAATTTAGGACCACTAAATTCGCATACGTATTTGCGCATGGGGTGCCCATAGCTACACCCCATGTCTGCAAATACGTCATGCTGTCAAACATAAAGATGTTGTTGTTAAGCACTAAATCCAAGAGCTGACAAATTAGTATAATTTTATCAGAAGAGAAGCTGGTATCTCTTACAAGTAGTTCTCTAATTGCTTCCAAACCCAAATCATTGGGGATGGACGTAAAAAGATTTTTTACATCTAAAGTTATCAGCATATACTCATCTGTCCCAGTATTCAGTGTTACATCCTTAAGGCTGCTTAGTAAATCATAGGTGTCTTTTAACAGAGTTGGAACCGAATCCACTACAGGCCTAAGATATTTTTCAAGAGCTGTCGAAATGGTGGCAGTTACCCAATTACAGCCTGATACTATAGGCCTAAGGGGTATAGGGTGTACCTGTTTGTGAATCTTGGGCAAGCCTTTTATTGTAGGAGTGGTAGGGAACTCAATGTATAAGTATCTATATTCTTCTGGTGTAATTTGTCGGCACATTAGAAGGTCATAAAGTGTGGCATGTACATTAGTTATAATAGAGTGGACTTTTTCCTGAGAGATGATGGAATAAGTATCTTGATCTGATAACATATTTAACATCAAAGTAACATAGTCTGCAGTATTCATAACTATAATGCCACCACCTTTGTCTGCAGGTCTAAATGTGATGTCAGAAAACTGTTTAAACTTTTTTAAAGATGCCATTTCTCCAGAAGATAAATTAACATAAACTATTTTGTTTTTCTTAGTAGAAAAGAGTTTATAAAAATCTCTCTCACAGGCCTTTAGAAAGCAGTCAATACTGAAGGGTAAAGGAGGTGAAAAGTTACTCTTTTGTCTTAGTGACACATATTCTGATTGTGAAGTTTCAGTATTGTTTGTTGTAGAGGTGTTTTTAAAAAACATTTTAAGGGCTACATTTCTACAAAAAATACGTAACTCACATAAAACATCAGCCAAGTTACTGCATTGTGCTGGTATGAAATTTAAGCCCTTGTTAATCAAACTAACATCTGATATACACAAATCATAGTTAGATAAATTAACAAATATGTCAGTCACATCCTTTGCCTTCGATTCGTTCCATATCTCTCTTCTGAATTTTTCCTTTTTCTTGGCCCTCTGCTCTGAGAGCGCCCTCTCCCTTGATACTGTGTTTTTATGGGATAGGGTAAAAAACGACTTGCTTCTTGAGTCATTTTAGGTTTTGCGCCTAAACGAATATCATTGTGCATATTAGCAAAAGCTAGTTGGTTAGGAGGTGGTGTTGCAGAGTAAGCAGTCAATCTAGGAAATTCCGTCTCACTAGGTAGAGCAGAATTGTTATCAGTTATGGGTAGAGTAGACGGAACTGAAACACCAACAGATGTAGAAGCAGCATCACTAGTTATAACATTGTCATTAGCATTTGTTAAAGAAACTGGCCTTTGCGATTGAGTTTGTGCATTATTGTGTCTGGGCCAGACAAAAATCTGACCAGTTTGAAAATCATTAAAGTCCCTCTGCAACTTTTTCAATTTGATTTGTTTCAATTTCTCACTGAAAGAATTCACTTGTGAGAAAATGGTTTGCAGTCTATTTTTAGCATAGTCTGATTTAAACTTGTCAGTTAAATTTTTGTGAGTTATGTCTATTTCAGTACGTAATTTAGTCTCAAGAGGTAAAAAGTATTCATTTAAAAGTGACATGTACCTGAATCCTTGTTCAATATTTAGGTCCTGCCACTTTTCAGGAGCACCGGATGATTAGTTCCATAAGATGGCATGCAAAATACACGCATTCCTCGGGGTACGATTCTATGATGTATAGATGCTTCAAGGTGTTGCCTTTGCCAGGCGTACCTTTGTAGTAGATAGAGCTTGTCTTCAAATTCTTTCACAACCAAATTGAAGTCAGCAAGATTTTCTTCAGGTAAGGTGGAAGCAGGAATATTAACTGGCCCACCTAGTTCCAAAGCCAATAAAGGGTTAGCGACGTGATGCAGCAATCCTTCTGGTATAGCTGAAAATTCCCTCGACTCTGGTCTGTAGTCTAATTCTACATTGGTGGAATCCATCGCGTAGAGCAGTTACCACACAGAAAAAGTAGAAAAAAACCAAGAGGTAACTGCAGCTCCAAGAGGTCAGGTAACACAAACAAGTACAAATGCGAAAAGCAAGCTAAATAGACCAGGTTTTTTGTTTGACAAGTAGCTGCAACATTAATATGATAGGTGAAACCTAAGGTGGAATGAGTAAAGGTTGAATCTAAACAAATCATTTTACACCTGGTACAGGAACCACAAGAAACTGTTCCCATTACTTGGGTAGGTTTCATAATATTTGGTACAATATCTTTACATAAAATTTGCTTCAAGTTGGGACAGTTTTTATATAAAAAGGAAGGAAAGTTTCCCACCAGATTAGATACTAAAAAATCTGTCTGTAATATGTTCCAGTTATTCCGTATAACTGTCTCCAAACATTTTACGTTACTAGACCACCAAAGTTTAAGAAGCTTAGCAACTTCGTCCCTCCTAATCATCCGTTAGTTGAGGCATATTTGAAACTAACTGAGGATGACTTGTATGAATATTTTTCTCTAAAGAAATATAGGAAGAATGGTAATTTGACTAGAGGGGAGCAGACTAGCTTACTTAAACTCCAGTCATTACAGTCCATAACCATCAAACCAGCTGATAAAGGTGGTCGGATAGTAGTTATGGACACTAGCAAATATCATGATGCTATGATTAAACTCTTGGAAGATGATTTCTATTTACAAGTTAATGAACAAATAGTGCAAGCCACTATTGGTCACGTAAACAATATGTTATTAGATATGTTGAAAGGTGATATCTTGGATCAAGAATTGTTTGACTATCTCTTTGTTAAGAATCCACTTATACCAACAATACATGGGTTACCTAAGATTCACAAAGACACCATTGACCCACCAATGAGACCCATAGTGTCTGGTCAGGGTTGGATCACTGAAAACCTTTCCGTCTATGTTGAGAAACATTTGCGACCTATATTGAATAAGAACAAAGTTGTACTGAAAGATTCCAAACAGTTTTTAACAGATTTGTATGACTGTTTAGGTGGCATTTGTGACGTTGATAACTTGATTTTTGTAACGTTTGACATTAAGTCCTTGTTTACTGTGTTACCAAATAACATAGGCCTGATTTATAGCACTGAGTATCTACTCTTACATAGCGAATATACATCAGTTAAAGTAGACCTCATTGTACATTTCCTTGAACTCATTTTGAATAACAATCTTTTCACCTATGACAGCAAGTTTTACCAACAGCGAGGTGGCGTAGCCATGGGCACACCTTGTGCCAGCAGCTATGCAAACATGTTTTTGGCATTTTGGGAATTTGAGAGTCTCTTTAATTTAGAAATGTTTAAACAACATGTAACTTTTTATAGACGTTTCGTGGATGATGTTTTTGTTTTATGGAGAGGCAGTGTTGATGATTTGTTTGTGTTCCATACTACATTGAACAACCTCACTGGTTATTTAACCTTCAGTATGAACCACTCTAGAGAGAAGATAGAATTTCTTGACTTGTATATAGAAAAGTTAGCATGTGGTTTGATTAATACAGGTGTCTATAGGAAACCTTGCTATTTTAATACTCTATTACAGCGTGATAGTATGCACCCACAGCATATTTTTAAGAATATCATTAGAGGCCAGGGGATGAGAACCTCTAGGCTAAATGCCACAGATGAAGGCTTCCTAATGGAAGTGAGTGACCTCAAGATAAGGCTAGAAGAACGGGGCTATAGCTCACAAGAGACTGAGTCCAACCTCTTAGATGTCAATAAACTTAGACTGAACAGAGCAGCCCCTTATTTTGGACCAGTTACTACTGGTGGATCCATTACAATAGACAATGGTAGAGATGATAGACCAACTCATGTAAGGGTTTCTTTACCATATAGTACTGATTGTCCAGCAATCAAGAATATTATTACGAAACACTGGCCTATTCTCTGTACTGATGACACCATCGGTAAACTTGTGGGGACTAAACCCTCTTTTTTATATAGGAATAAATTAAATTTAAGGAGAATGCTATGCTATTCAAAAAGGGATGAATGGTCAATGCCTCTTGAACACACAAAACCATGTGGACGCTGTAATTATTGTAATTCTCTTGACCCCAGTCCATTTTTTGAACATCCTGACTTGCACACTAACTTTAGCATACGTGCTGTAGCTACCTGTGATACTACTCATATAGTTTATTTGGCAGTGTGCCAAATATGTGATGCATTTTATGTTGGCAAAACCAATCGTCGTTTTAAAGACAGGATAAGAGAACATCTTTACCACATTAGGAAGGCTTCACCTCACAATGCCTTAGCTAAGCACGTAGCCCAAGCAGGTCCTGAACATTATTTCTTATTTAGAGCTCTTGAGAATATTAAACCCAGTATACGAGGAGGTGACATCAGGAACCATACTGAGAGCAAGGAGAGTATGTGGATAGTTAGATTGAGAGCAGATAGGGGTTTAGGTCTCAATGAGAGAGCCTCCATTAAACCTATGTTAAACAAACGGAGGAATGTTTGTAGATTTTATAATAAATGATGGAACATATATGTTTTACCCCTTGAAATATACTTCTTTTGACATATATATCTATATATACATATTTATTAGAGCATCTTGAGTGTTCATGGAGAGTTTTTATATGTTTTTTATATTTACTTTGTCATTTTATACATCTCAGCATGTTTATATGTGCATATATTTTTAAGCTTAGATTAACTCATGAATATGTAAATAAGAAGCAGCTTTTGATAGGCCAATAGGAGATGTTTTAACTGTATAAATGTAGCCTATGTACTTGAAGGTCTTTGTTACATGATCTGATGAAGCTCAAATGAATGAGCGAAAGCGCTTATCTGACCTGCAGTGGAATTAAAGTTGGATTTTAACCTGAGGATTTTGCCTTTCATTTGGATTTTAACCTGAGGATTTTGCTTTTCATCTATACTTGTGACTCTGCATCAGCCTTGTTGCTCCTTTTGGTTTCTTCAATATGTTTATAATTTTGTTCATTTGCTTGAGTTCTATTTTTTTATCCATATTTTGCAGGCTTTGTCTGTAGACATGAGGGTTTGTTTAGCTTGTTTTGGTAGCCAGCGGGCAAGGTTAGGTTTTGTTCATTTTGTAAGAAAAGGTGCTAAGCTGTTTAATGAGCTTGTAATGTATTGATAAGTATGTATTGATCAAAGTGGGCAAGGTTCCTGGTAGAGTTGTGTGTGAGGTTTGGAGATTTGTATTTAGGTTCTATGGATGTAAGCAGGTAGGTGATCACTTAGTATTTGGGAGGGTGCCAGTATTAGAGTAGTAGTGGGGGTGAGATACTAGAATCCAATCTAATGTAGATTCTGCTCGGGTATTTAAAGCATGTATAGGATCTGTGATAAGTTGTGTGAAACTATGGAGGTTAATGCTGGTAGCAGGAGCTTTGGAGGTTAGGCTTTGGAAAGTTAATGTTGGCATCTCCTAGAATAATAGTTTCTTGGGAGATATTTTGGTTAATCCAGCATAGAAAGTCTTCCAAATGGGGGTGTTTTGACCTGGGAAAATGTAGATAGCAGTAACACAGAGTTGTTTGTTAGGCATTATATGAAGGGATGTTGTTAGGATTTCCATACTATTGAAAGAGGGGACAGGTTTCAGTAATTATTTATTGTTAAGGAGTCTTGATAAATTAAGGCTACACCTCCACCTTTTTTATGGGGTCTGTCATTATGAAGAATTTTGTAACCTGGTGGAAGGATTTTGGTGTTGGATATGTGTGTTTTAAACCAGGTTTCAGTTATGTATGAATTATAACTAAGCCAGGACTGGAATTCAGTAATTTTGTTGCAAAGGCTTCATGCATTAATTGTTACAAAATATAAATCATGGGTTTTAGTGGAATGAGTGTGTTTTGGCAAGTTATTTGGACCAGTATTGGGGTGGATATCTTCACACTTAGTTAATGCTAGGAGAAGATGTAGTAGTGTCTGTGGGTGGAGTGATTTTAGCAAAGGTTTATGTGGATAGTGTTGTTCACCCCAACCCTGGTCCAGATAACTTGCCAAAACACGCACACTTGCCTTTGCAGCAAAATTACTGAATTCCAGTCCTGGCTTAGTTATCATTCACACATATCTGAAACCTAGCTTAATGCAAAGGTGTATGTGGATAGTGTTCTGCATAAGCCGCGGTGGTGCAGCGGTAGCATTGTTGCCTCACAGCAAGAGATTCTCTCATTTGATTCTTGGCGGGAGCGCCTTCTGTGTGGAGTCTGCATGTCTTCCCCTTGGTCGAGTGGCATTCGAAAGGCATGCGTAGAATGGGCATGCCTTTGTTGAAGGTTGGGCGTTGAGCTGGCACCTCGGCACCCGTAAAACATCTACTGCCAATCATTAGCGGACCGGAGTCCCACTGTGGTGACCCCTAAATGGGAAAAGCCGAAAGAAGAACATATGTGGATAGTGTTGTGTTAATTTCAGTTTAGTGTTTGTGGGGAGAAGTTGTGGTTTGGCTAGACATAGTGTATTGCTTACTAATAGGGATGGTGAGATGTTGGCGTAACTATTTGAATTATGTTGTAAATGTGTAGCTATTGTTGTGGATGTTGGAGGGGGGGGTGCATGCAATCTAGAGTGTATGGTGGTGTAGACGGGTAATGAGAGTAGTAAAGTAGTAAGGACAAGTGAGATAATTGCCTTAGTAAGTGACTCATTGGAGTTTATGGATTGGAGTTGGTTGTATATGCTAAAAGAGGTGGTGGAAATTGTTGTGTTACAGGTGGGGATGTGGCAGGAAGAGAGGAAGGGGTTGTTAATGATATGAGGTCTGGTACTGGTGAAGGCTGAGAGAGAAAGTTACAGGAAGTATAAATGTAAAGAAAGAAGGGTGGGTGGGAAAGGTGGTAGGGTAGGGGAGGAGAGTGAGCCTGTAGCGAAGTGGAGGTTCAGTGGAATGGGTTGCACCCACCTTCACTTGAAAGTGAAAAAATTATATCTCCATAAGCCAACAAGCAAAAGTAGGAAGAACAACATTTGTAAGTGGCAGAAACTATTTAAAATACACAAGTATACATGTGTTGAAAAGACTGGTATATTACAAAGCTCAAAGGGTTGTTGGTGTACAAAGTCTGAGTTAGAGAGAATGTCATAAATTAAACAGAAACACATGCCATTGAATCTTCTACATCACAAATGGTACTTAAAGTTGTGCACACTACTGAGGGATGCCAGTGAGACAGAGAGAAACACAATGTAGCCAGGCAGAGGTTTTTAGTATTTAAAGATGGTGCCACAGCTCAGGGGAGGAATAAGTAATCTCTCAAGAGAAAGAGGGAGTGAATGGGCAGGATTGACAGGGCTGGGAAGCTTACAATAAGATTGTTAGGAGACTAGGGTGGGCTATGAGCCAGGGCTTGGAGAAAGCTGTGAGAAAACAGGTTTGATAGGGCTAGGAAATTTACAATAAAATTGTGTTAGGAGAACAAGAGAAGGGGGGCTATGAACCAGGACTTTGAGAAAGCTGTGAGAAAAGAAAAAACAATCAACCAGCTAGCCCAGGTCAGTACCTAAATGTGTATGTTTATCTGTTTGAACTCAAAGCAGATTCAGTAGAGCATCAGGGAAGTAGAATACAAGATAAATGCAAAGCTTTCGGAAACTGTATATATTTGTTACAGTAAATGGGAGAATAAAATATAAGAATATAAAATAAATGTAATATATAAGATAAATAAAATATAATAAAATAAAATAAATGCAAAGCTTTGGAACCTGTTTATATTTGTTACAATAAATGGGAGGAAATGGGGGGTCCAGTAGTGTGCACAACAGAAGAATCAGTAGGAGTATCACAGAGAGAAGATTATAATAGACCTACACTGCTCGCAGTCTGTTGATAAAGTAGGACCTGCAGTAGCTTTTACTAGTTTGTACGGGGTTCTGCTCTCCGTGTTCTTGTATGCAGGCAGTTGCTTCAGGTTCTTTTTTTTGTTGTTGTTTTTGTTGGACTTAAGGGAAGTTGTGCACACAACTGAGCGATGCCAGTGGGGCAGATAGCAGTTTTTTTTTAAGTAACAGGAAGCTGCTATGAGAATTATACTCTCTCATGTCAGACTTTGGAAAGTAAACAAACAGCTACAGTGGAAGAGTCTATTCTCTCAGCTGTGGCACACAATGACATCACATCTAGATCAGCCGACTCTGACATAATATACATTTTGAATTCTCTTTAAAAAAATGTACATTTGGTCAGCCGGGACACTGTTTAATGTTCAAATATCTTCCATAAATCAGAGTGATAATCAAAAGACATAAACTTATTTACAAAATAATAGCTAGTCATGCTGGCATATGTAACACAGGGTAATTTACAATTATTTACAAAACTTCAGCCAGTCATGTTAGTACAGATAACAATATCTTATATCCTCACCATGATGACTGATGATTGCTTTCAATGGCATGTAGCTGACAAGGTGAAAAAAGCCTGCCCATGTCTCTAGTTTCTGTTCATGATGACAAATTCTGCTGGGCCTCTTCCAAAGGCATGAAGATGTACACCTGCTTCTGTTCATTATGCTTCTCAGAAAACAGATTTATGAGTTTTCTCTTATATTAAGTAGTAGTTATGGTGAATGATCTTGCATTTTAGCTTGTCTTCTCGCCTTCTGTAACTCATTCCCTTACTTTTTTTCCAAAAGTGTAGGAACATTGGCATTATCTGAAAAGGAGTATGTACCTTGGTCTTGAGGATTGCACATAAGAGAAATGAAAGGTTGCCATTGAAACATCTGCAGTGTATGTTAAGAAGTACTCAAAGAAGACCAGTTCATAGTTTTATAATGGTGTCATCGGGCACTTCAAGGATAACAAACAGCAAACTTCATCAGATTGTGCAGCACCATACGCTTATGTGGGCCTAGCAATAGCAACATTGTGTCAGAATTATACCAGTATTATGTCAGAATGCTTGCCCTGTGTGTACCATTTTAGGGTAAAATAATTTAATTCAGAGGTATTATTATTACAGCAGAGATGCTCTGCTGCCCAACATATGTTCATAGGTTTGGTTTTAAGTTCATCTCTATTTTCCTTTCCAAAAACAAGGAACTGTTTGTTCAGTCATATAACTTGTGTACATTCTTGATTAATTTTTATTTTATTTGTGCAATTCAGTAATTGATTATGCATCATTTCAGTGTTGATCTACCTTTTGTTTATCTTCTTCAAATATTTTTTTTTTATTATTTTTATGTATTACTGTGATACGAAAGGACTCCATTCCTGTATTAGGCATAACTAAAGTGCATTAAATCACATTTGCTTGAGCTTTTGATGTATTTCTATCAGTGAAGCAAACTGGAGTTTTAATGATGTTTCACTAATTAAGGTTTTTATATAGATGAGCTTAATACCATGGTTGTATTAATTGTCAAGACGTGGAAAATTAGGCTTCACAGTTTCATTCTGAACAGAAATTCCAAAGTGTACTTTTATTTATTTGTATAATAATCATCAAAAACTGCATCACTCACACTTTCTAAGAATACCAAGAATGTATGCAATCAGAAGTTAAAACATTGATTCTAGTCTTGTAGTTCATTACTTGTGTGCGACTCAAATGAAATGCATTTTCATTGCATTAAGAAAATGATAAAGAAAAGTGAATTATTTTGGCAGCAGAATTGTGATTAGTCTTTGACTTACAACTAACAAGTTCTTAGATATTGTCCAGTTGTTGGTGAACTTGTGGTCTACAATTTTACATCAGGAAGTTAAGTGAATAAGGAATATATTGATACACATTAGAACAATCGTAATACTTTGAGCAGTGTTGTCAAAGAAAACAACCTGCATATACATTGTTACCAAATGAACACAGGAGAATGGTTCAGTCTGAGGAGTCCTGTAAGTATTTAATATTGGGCTTTGTTTTCTTGTTTGCAGGTCTCCATTACAGTACTTGATGAAAATGATAACAGTCCCAGTTTTGACATTACATCAGAATATTCTGTAAATGTACCAGAAGACACCGTTCTGAGGAAACGTGTTGCTATTGTGCTGGCCAGAGACCCAGATGCAGGACTTAACGGGCAGGTAATGAAGCTTAATTAATTACATTTGCATTGTTCAGAACTCAGTAATGCTGCATAAGAATGGTTGTTATACATCCGTGTAAGTGTTGAGAAAATTGCATGTTAGGATGGCAGACTGTATTTCTTAAATGTGCTGTAAATATTATCCCATGAAAAGGAGACATTTTTGTTTCATCAATCTTCAGAATTTGTCAGATTTGATATGTCACGTGGCATACTCATTGAAAAGAAAATAATTTTTTGTATATATTTCAAATAAACTGAAGTTTAATTTGAAAATATTTGTGCACTGCATTTTGATATAGGTATTTTTTTAAGGAACTAAAATTCTGTCAAACCCATTTCTAAAAGAAAAACATTGCTTTAAAGTTTAGTGGAACACATTTTCTGAAATTCTGAAATTCCACATTATTTTTTATTTTTTTTATTATTTATTTGACATTTGTTAACCGGGTTGGTCCAGCTGAACAAAATAGCCCATTTTCAATAGAGACCCAAGGAGAAAAGCTCCAGGAAATGTATACAACAATATTAAATAAATTAAGTATATGATCAAAACATGAGAACACTAAAAATCATAGTTATACAGAGAAGAATAAGCAGGTGAATTTTTTACAGAGTAAAAATCGGGAGGTAATAACAATGGAAATATACAAAGAGTACAGACAGTATAAGCAGAGAATACAATATAAATTAACTGAGAAATTTTAGCAAAACATATAGTTTTATATATATATATATATATATATATATATATATATATATATATATATATTTTATATACATACAAAGTAAAAAATTAAAATGGTAAAGATAAGACAAAGCTCTCATTATAGTGTAATTATCTGTTTAGTCATTAAGGCAAACACTTATGTGAGGGTCAGTTTGAGGTGGTTGGGAGAGAGCGAGGTATAGGGATGGAGGTTACGGGTTCAAGTAAGAGCATGGCAAGGACAGATCCAAAGGTTAGCTAGATAGTTTTCTCTAACTTTCAGCAATTTGTTATATAACTTAAGGGATGCCCACTGTTTGGAGGTTTGTATTTGGTTCTCTTGAATAAAAGATGTGGTACTTCAGGACTTGTGCCTTGTTTGTTTAGTTTATCAGGCTTTTATGTTATTGTGTTTTGAAGCGTTGACAATATTCACTGAACGGTATTCAAGGAAGTTTATACTCCTAAATTCTAAGGCTAGTCTTGTGCTGCGTTTTGATAAATTTGTGCAAATATAAAAAGATTAAAGGTAAGGCTAAGAAATTTAAAGAAACAATTCTCTCTTTTTCTTATTTCATGAGGTTCATTGAAGTCCGTTAAGAAGATAATTTATGTATTTTGCTGTAGTCAGCAGAAAATATGACTGAATTGTAAGCTTAAAATATACAATGACACTCCTGTATCTGTTTTAGTACAATTTAGACAGCACAGGACAGTCTCAGTAAAGCTATCTATTTTCAATGGTTTAAAGTTTAGCCAGATCTTTGATTCAAAAACCTCTAAGCCAAGTCAAATGTCTTAATCTGTTGTAAACCTGCAAATCTCTTAACAAAAGAAGCATGATAATTGTTTGTAAAAGGGATCCTGAATTCTAATATACTTTGCTAGCAGCATATCTTAAGCAGAGACAACTCAGAATAAAATATGCCATTTCATTACTAGCGCATTTAGGAGTTGTAGCATTTCCCTATCAGCTGTAGAACAATAGTGCAGTCATGTATAGTCATGAGTGGTACTAATTTTGAAACATTTCAGTCCTTTGCATACCACATCCTCTGTCTTTTCTCATGAATCTTTCCAATCGTTCACTCACACACATCAAGAGGTTTCTTCTTTCTCAGGCCAAACACATTGGCTTCTTTGACTAGCGCAGTTAAATCATTTCCATAATTTACTGAAAATGTCAAAGGATTAATGACTGCAGTAGCCTCCAGTAAATGTAAGCATGCTGTTTGCATAATGTGTTTGTTGTCTGACTCATCTGGCTGGATTTAATTTTCACATATTTATATAGTATAATTTCATTTTAAGTCTGTTTGGTGATTTGTTTATACTTACCTATGTTCTGAGTCTTTCCTGATTTGTTTGGCAACAAGTTTGTGTCTGAAAAGTCATTGTAGTTCACTTCCCTTATCTGTGACATACAAATGTACAATGTAAAATAAAATAAAATAAAATTGTTCTTTTGTACATATATAAAGTGAGTAGTGCTGCATTGATTGAAAATGTGTGAATGACTTTCCTAGAACCTAATGCTGGCAAGGTGTACCAGATTCAGTGTCAATATTTGTAAAGTTTACATAACAATTTATGTCATTCTCCAGGTAGATATGTAAATTTATCTAGGAGAATTGTTAGGATATATGATTATATCATGATTGAGATGTTATATGATCAGCACAAAAGAATTGATAAAAAGGTGGTTGCACACATATCTTGTGTTTGGGTCAACCCCCCCCCCCCCCCACAGCCATTCCATTATCCCATTACTTGGCTATTTCTCCCCACTCGTCATAAACACTGTTTAAAACTCTGTGTGCATACTGTTTTGTGTTTTACTTCTACAGTGATTGCAGATGTTTGGATTTAATTTAAAACTTCAAAATTTATAGCACAAATACTGACATTTGCTAAACAATGCAGTACAGTCTCACAATGAAAACATACGTTGCATTAAAACTTCTCTGCCTTTGAAACTCTCATTCACTGAAACAACATTGAAACCCACATTCAATGAAAATGCATCTGGCCACAGTGGCCAGTGGCAGATTTAGTTTTGGGCTGTTTTCAAATCATAGGCCCCTTGCACATATTTTTAGGACCAAATGCACTATATAGGCACCCAAAGTGTTTCCCTAATTTTAAAAAAGTTTTGTTTTGGTATTTTAGGTCAGGTTTTGTTAGATGTAAGGGGTGGTGATTATAAAGTAAAATTAGAAGAGAAAGAGGTGAAGTGGCAACCAGAATTGCAAGCCTCCAATTTCCCAGGAATTAATGAGTATATTTCTTTGCAACCTATTTTAAACTTATAAGTTTCAAAATGTGGTAAGAGATGGTCAAAAGCAGCAATTCCTGGGAAGGTGTATGTTTTTAAACTGGTAGTTTATAAAGATGGTTTTAGTTAGTTCTTAATTCTTTGATTTAATGATTAATCAATGCTGTATAAAAAAATGGATGTCATGTAGTTTTGTTAGATTCTGATGAAGTCCAGTTTTAATGGATGAAAGTGTTTAATCTGTTGTGTTTTTATTTATCTTTGGGAGTTTCCTTCTATTTTGAAGCGTTTTTTTTTTTTTTTTTCAGTGTTTAGTTGGTGCCACTTCTTTTGGTTTTGACATGTTTAGGACCATGCAGAAGTTCTTTGATTCATCTTCCTGATTATATTAAATTATAATATATAATAATTAAATTATATCCCTTATAATACAGCACCACTTCTTAGAGTGTGTTTTAACTTTATAGCTTTGAACATTTTTCCAGTAAACAATGAAACAAAACATATGAACCAATAATGACAAGCTTGCCCAGTTCAGAACATTTCAACCATAAAGGGCCACTCAAAATTATGTCATTACAATCCACTTATATTAGTCAATATACACAATCTCTGCAGAAGTAAAAGTCATTGGAATATTTCCACATTAAAGAGATCTGTAACTAATAAAAAGGTTGCTGTTTTATATTTCAGTGTTTAGGTTCATAGGTAGGTACTAGGCTATTGGCCCAGGGGCCTATACAAGCCCAGCCAAAAAGGTACCCTGGCTTTTGCCACCCAAGAAAATTATTTTCCTGTGCCACTGTCGAGCAGAGGCACAGAGGTGATCCCCAGGGTGAATTTCCTATTTCCCATCCAATCATCAAGATTTTTCTTGAAGAATGCTAATGAGGAGCTTTGTTTGATATAGATAGGTTATTTATTCCAGAGTATGGGAAATCTCTGGGACAGGAATCTATCCCTCTGGCATGTTCTGTTTATTGTGGTGACAAGGTTTAGGTCCCTTGAGCATGTAGCTCGGAGGGATTGAGATTTCTTTAAGTGGAGCATGTCCAACAGCTCTGGGTTTGACATAGCTTTGTATGTTAGACAGAGATCACTTCTGAGTAGGTGATATGCAACGGAGTAAAGCTGGAGTTTTTTGAGACTGTCTGCATAGGGCATCTGTTTGAGGCTGATAATCCTCTTTGTGAGTTATTTCTGTGGCCTTCCAGTTGCTGTAGATGTCTTGTGAGGTACATACCTAAAGGGGCATTGTACTCTATAATGGGTCTAATGAGTGATGAGTAGGGGGGAACAATGACCTCTTTTTTTCTGGATAAGAAACCTTTTGTGATGAGGTGTGCCACGTAGAAGGATTTCCTGACTACTGTGGCGATGTGATTATTAAAGGAGAGACTACTGTCCACCTGTGTCCCAAGGTCTCATCACATGTTCAGTGTTAAGTGTACTACCGCCTATGTTGTAGTTCATGGGTGCAGAGTTTTTACCAAAGGGGGTGACAGTGCACATTTTAGCATTGAGCTTGAGGCCATGGCTTTGACACCAGGCATCTGTCTCAGTGAGGCCCTTTTGTAGGATGTCCACATCGTTAGGAGTTTCGATTATGGCTCCTAGTTTGCAGTCATCTGCAAACTTTGTTAGCCAAAGACCTTCTGTGTTAGCCTGTACTTCAGAGTAGATACCAAACAGGAGAGGACCCAGGACTGAACCCTGTGGTACTCCACTTGTCACTGGTCTGAGGTCGGATTTGGAGTCCGCTACTTTCACAGTGTGGGTTCTGTCCGTGAGCCAATTGGCAACCCATCTTGTGACATATGGATTTATACCTAGTTTAGTGAGTTTATCTATAATTCCAGAGTGGGGGATGGTGTCAAAAGCCTTGGCAAGATCAAGATAGGCTGTGTGAACCATCTTACCCTTGTCTATGGCTTTGGTGACTGCTTCAAAGAAGTTTATCAGGTTTAGGAGACATGATCTGCCTTTTACAAACCCGAACTGGGTGGGATCCAGAGTTTGGAGATTACCAATGTCTTTGTTTATAAGTTCCATGATGATACGTTCCATGGCCTTGCAGACCAAGCTCATCAGGCTAATGGGGCTGTAGTTCCTGGGGTCCGTGGTGGCTCCCCCTTGTGGAGTGGGATAACCGTTGCGGTGCGCCATTCAGCAGGCACAAAGCATGAGGTGAGGCTATGATTGAACATGCTACTTAGGCGGGGTGCCAGTTCGTTCTGTAGTTCATGTAGAACGCAGCCTGGGATGTTGTCTGGTCCCATGGATGCTGTGTTCTTGGCTTTGGAGAGTGTGTTTTTTACCTGTGCAGCCGTGATTACAGGAACTTGCATTCTTCCGGTATAGAGATGGGCTCTTTAGGGGTGAGAGGTGGGTAAAGGTAGCACTGAACCTATCTGCCAGGATGTTGGCAATATCAGTTGGGTCTGTATATTTAGTGCCATTGTGCTGTAACTCAGAGCAGATCTGAGTGTTGCCATTGAGAATCTTGACATAGCTATAGAATACTTTGTGGTTGTCTTTAGAATCAGTGGCGATTTTGTTTTCGTAACTAGCTTTGGAGGATTTTATTAGGGATCACAGCTTCTTATTGAGGCTGACCAGGGAGCTCCTCCACTCATGGGATTTTACTCTCTTTTGCAAGTGTTTCTTCCTTCTGTTGTACAGTTTGTTTATGGCAAGGGACCACCAGATTGGCTTCCTTTTTTTGGAGGATAGCATCTTGGTTCTGTTTGGGATAGCACGATCCATGCACTCATGTAAGTGTTTATAAAGTGCAATTGTGTAGGATTCAGTAGTCGTAACTGTATTGTCCATCTGCAAGGGTGTCATGAAGTTCACCACTTCTGTCTTAAGAAGCATGAAGTTGGCTTTGGAGAATTTTTTTTTACCATGGTTTTTTTAATAGGGGAGGAGGTGGATGCAGGATGTGGATATCTAGGGTAATTAGCTTATGGTCGGATCGGACCAATGAGGTGTTGACTTCAGGTGTGGAACACCGGTCACTCATATTGGTAATGACTAGATCTAGGATATTGTTGCCCCTGGTGGGGGTGTGGATAAGTTGATCCAGGGCATTGGAGTTTATGAATTCCAGAAAGCGTTGAGCGAAGGAGTTGGTACATGAGTAGTTTTCCCAGTTAATGGTGGGGTAGTTGAAATCACCCATTATTAGGGTGTTTGGTTGAACCCTAATATTTTCCAGTACATCAAGAAAAGAGGAGTGGGAATCCTGGGGCATGGTGGTTGATCTGTAGCAAGCTACAATTTGGATTGCAGTTTTGCCCAGAGTTAGTTGCACTTGGATAACCTCGGCTGCATTATGCTGAGCAACTAGCCTGGAGGTGTGGCTATCCTTAATGAATATGGATACACCTCCGCCTTTGGTGTTCCGGTCCAGGTTACATGGCCGAAAAGTGTGGTATGAGTTATAGCCTGGTAGTGCAGGGGTGCTCTCTGGAGCCTTGAAACGGGTCTCTGTCACTGCACAGATATCGAAGTTCTCCATTTTAAGGAGTGCCTCGAGTGAGTGCATTTTGAGATTTAGACTTCTAGCATTGAGTAGCATCACCTTCAGTTTTTGCTTGCCTGTTCCTGTTATGGTGGTGAATTTGTCATTTGAACCTTGCCTAAAAAAGGCACAATAGGGGCGGCAAGAACCTTAGCCAGTATCCGGAATCCCAGGGGTGACAAGTGCAGGCCATCTCTGGCAAAGCATCTTGGTCTGTCGACCATGTCATCCCAGGCAGACAGATACTGGATCCCTGTAGAATGGCACCAGAAGCTTAGCCAATTGTTGAAGTTGATCATTTTGTCCTTGTATTGCGGCATCATTCTAGGTGATGGCAGAATGCTACTCAGGGCTAGGGTCATACCTGCCTGGGCTACAAGATCCGAGAGCTCTTCCGTGTCTCTTTTCATGTAGTCCAGGGAGGTACGTCTCAGGTCGTTCACACCAACATGTTTCATCTACTAATTCAGTGCCTGCTGCCCTTGAAGAATAAACTGCCCATGTTACATTAAAAAAATGGTAAGCTGGCAATATTGGAATAAGGAATGGATGGAAAACAGGTTCATAGTTACTAGGACATATGCAAGACTGCAGCACACCACCCCCTTAAAATACAACACTGTATCAGCAATCCATCTACGTGCTCTGGGAGTAGAACCCACAGCATTCTGCATCAAAATGCAGGTATGCTACCAGTTGTGCTACTAACATTGCTTTAAAAATCACACACACACCTAGCTCCCTCTTACACACACACACACACACACACACACCATACCTCTCAACCTCTTAGCACAAGAAATCTGGACAAAGCCTGCCATAATGAGGGAGGCAAAGGCCCAAAACTAGGGACACATTTTGCAATCTTGCTCTTATAGACTTAGAAAGGTGCTAGAATAACAGGATGTGTGTTAAAATGAATTTCCTGAAGGATATGAAGTCTAAAACTCAAATGCATGACATTATTTAGTAACTTTAATCCTAGAGATTTGTCCAAAAAAAAGACATTTTTATAAGGAACAGAACAAAAATATAAGGCAAAAATCTGGACATTCTGTGAAAATCTGTACAGTTGACAGGGATAAGACAGACATTCACCCCATACCTTCCTATTAACCCCCCATACCTCTCAACCTGTTAGAGCAAGAAATCTGCTCAAAGCTGCAAATACTGGGGAGACAAACACCCAACAATAGGGACATCTTTTAAATATTGCTTTACAAACTTAGAAAGTTAATAGAACAAGTTTTGCATTAGTATGAATTTTTCTGAAGGCTGTGAAGTCTAAAGCTCAAATGTCTACCATTATTTTCTGACTTCAGTCCTCAATGATTTGCCAGAAATACACAATTTTATGAGAAACAATCAAAAATACGAGGCAAAAATCTAGACATTCTGTGAAAATCTGGACAACTGAGACGTATGACCCCCAGCTCCCTCTTAAACACACACACACCCCTACCTCCCTCTTACACAGACACACACATCCACCCTCCTACCTACTTTTAACACCCATGTGCACACCCCCTACCTACCTACCTACTTATACTCACACACTCACCTCTTAAACACTTAAACACACTCATTGAGGACTGCACATACACCTCTCACTTGTCTTTTCCTGGTCCACAGTCCACACATCTTCTGGAATTCAAATACTGTGCATAGAAGATGAAGATATAAGCAATTGGTCATACACATGCAACAGGTATTTGCGACCTGTTTTCATCTTCTGCGTCTGTACGACTGGACACAAAGGGCATTCTTAAAGAAGAACGTCCTAAAACAATTTAATTTTTTTTTTAAATTAAAAGAAAATTAACCTCCCACCAGTGGCCCCTTCCCAGCCAGAAGTTAAATATATAACACGTAATTGTTGCCACAGCCAGTTGCTACAGCCGAGGTGCTTGTATGCTGGTACTTACCATCACAAAATAAGCCATGTTAACAGCACTACAGAAAGATGCATAGTACATCAAAAAAGGAATCAAATGTCATTTCCTAATGTACTACCCATAATCCCTACCACACACTCAGCCCAGATTTCTCTGACTAGTGATAGTGTTATGGATAGGGCAGGGGCAGTGTTATTTTTAGCATATATTACTTAGTTGGGGGGCTAACCTTACCCCTGCTCCTCTTTCTAATCCTTAGGTGCAGAAGTCAGCTAGCCCCCTAAAAACTAACATTGAAAAGACACCCTTAAGAATAGATGCAGTAGTCAGGGATTTAAAGACACGTAGACAGTGACCTGATCTTCAACCATCATGTGTTCACAGTAGTAAGAATATTTTTCTGTGTTTGGCAACTTCTGTGCATGGGTATGACATCTAGGTCCAAGAAGTCATTATTCAACTGCACTTTGCTCACATCAGACCAACATCTTTTCGGTATGTAATTGACCAAGCACTTGCAGCAACTGGAACAACCACAGAGATTCCTCACAAAAAGAATACAGGGCATAAGCAACATGTCCTATGTGGATTGCCTCAAAGCTCTTTCCCTTTACTCTGTCTCTTACAGACTTTTGAGGAGCAATTTATGCCTGACATGCAAAGAATACTTCTGTCTCACATCGATGGACTTTCTGCATATTTACATGGCAACATCAGAATTATCCAATCTAGAGATCTAAGCTTTGTCTGTGACATAAATAGGACATGTTGGATAGACAACTATTCTCTGCGACTATTCCTTCTCTGAATCAGGCTTCCCATCCAAGTAAAATAGAGCTCTTCCCTAACCCAGTTCAAGTATAACATGGACAAGTGGATGGGAATCAGAAATTCACACCTAATCTGGCTCCTTGGTCTCTAACAGGCAGAAACAAGTTGTAAATGCTTGACTACCCAAGCTCTACTTACATATATCCCTTAAAAAGATGTATTTGAGTTGCATGTTTAGGGTTAAAAAGCCCCTGTGGTCATTAGTCTAGTATAATCCCATATACCAGTAAATGTTAGGAGTGAAGAATGGGAGTGTCTCAAAACAGCACCTGTGAAGACAGCGAAACATATGTGAAGCATAGCCAGGTATAGAAATAAGGTACATAAGGAAAGCTGATGGTGAAATGCAGAAGATTTTAGTTATCAAAAGAAGAGGAGGGAATACTGATTGATTAACAATGTGGTCACAGTGGCAAAAATCAACACAACAGGGAAACTGTACCAGCTTGTTTGAAGTGACTCAGCAGATGACACAAAGAAAGTTTGTCAGGCTGCAAGACACTGTGTGTGTGAGTGTGTTTGTAGCTATATATTGTTGACCAGGATATTCTGATAGGACAAGTAGACTACCATTTCAGCAGAGGCCTGTGGAGAAATGATGCCAAAAAAATACACAGGAGGATGTTTTAATATATACGAGTTGTAAGAAAAGCACTACAATAAAACACAGTCAGCAAACAACAATGGATTAATATGCAGAGTTCTAATTAAAGGCACATTATGAATATAACATATAGTAATGGTATACATAGAATTTTTAATGAAACATATTAAAATAAAAATCCTTCACAAAAGAAAAAAATAGATATAAATCCTTGAAAGTGGTATTTGGACAAAGACAGGGAGATAAAGAAGGTAGAAAAAACCTTCATACTATTGTTCTTCACAACATCTTGTATTAAAGAAGGACGTTTGTGTCTTAAGTAAATGAGGAATGCATCCAGCAGTTGTTTATAAAGTAATATAAGAGGCAGAGTAATTAATTACTTAATTCCAATTAACTGGAGATTAGTGTCTATGTGCTGTTCAAACCTGCAAAATTAGACAAAAGGTAACCAAAAATTCTGGACTCTTTTTTTTTTGAATAAATGCTTAAATGCAGGAGGTATTGGCTCAAAAAAATTATGCAAATATAACATCATCCCAAAACAATTAGAAACTCTCCCAGGGCTTTATAGCATTTTCCAAAGGAAATGTGATGTCATGGTTAGGGTGTTTACCTTACAGACACAAGATGCAGGGTTTGATTCTCACAAGGGGTAATTGCCTAGGCTTAAAATGACCAACAAAGGCATTTAGCCTAGTGCTAAACTATGAACTATATCTGAGTGATTCACAGACGACTTGAATTTATATTATATTTATCAGCAACCCTGACTAGCTTGCCTTGGGTATCTAGGTACTCTCAACTTTTCTGCTTTAACTAACTAGCTTTCCTTGTGTATCTAGGTACTCTCAACTTTTTAGCTTTAAGAAACTGTTAACAAAACACACTTTATTTCTCATCTTCTGTATTGTAGTTAATATCTAATGTGTTTTGATGTATATACAATATACATGCTTAATTTGTACCTGTTCTTTCTAATGTTTGCATGTGGAGCTTTTCTCCCCGGGTCTCTGCTGAAAATGGACATATATCCAGTTGGACTAGCCCGGTCAACAAATGTAAAATAAGTAAAATAATTTTTATTTATTTTTATTTTTTTTATTTTACATTTGTTGACCGGGATAGTCCGACTGGATGCATGTCCTTTTTCAGCGGAGGCCCGGGGAAAAAAGCTCCAAGGGTAAGCAGATACAGCATTACATAATACCAGCATTACATATTACAAACAGACTATTTACAGAGATTACATAAGTAAGCAAGTTAAACAAGTTCCACAGGTTACAGTTAATCCTGAGCACAAGTCAGGATTAAATTAAATTACACAGTAAACTGGTTAACAGATTTTTTACACATTCTAGAGAGAGTTAGCCAAGCTTGATACATTGACATAGCCAGTTAAGTGACAAATGTTGTTTGAGTCTAGTTTTAAATTGACCTAAGGTGGAAAGTAAGGTAATATCAGCTGGAAGAGAGTTCCAGGATCTACTTACAGAGTTTGCAAAGAGAGAATCACCGGCTGTGTTATTAATTTTGCTAGTCTGAATTAGTAGTTTGTTAGAGGATCGAAGCGGTCTAGGATTGATATAGGGGGTGATAATATTTTTAAGTGCAGAAGTATTGTCCGGATTATAGAGGATTTTATAGGCCATAATCAGTTGGTTATACTGGATTAGGCTGGGTAGTTCAAGCCAACCAAGCTGATTTAAATTGATGCAATGATGTGTCCTAAAAGGCAGCCCAGTGGCAAACCTGGCAATGTGGTTGTAGCAAATTGAGAGTTTGTTAAGGACAGTCTTGTTCAAATTCGAGAGTAGAGGGGATGCATACAGAAGGGTTGAAAGAAGGTGAGAGCGAGCTATGGCAATTTTAACTGGAGGGGTTAGGAAGGCTTTTATTCTGTAAAGTGACCCTAGTTTTTTCTTGATGGTTTTGATAGTTTGGTTAACATGTAGGTCAAATTTGAGATTATTGTCTATGATGACACTTAATGGTTTTGTAGATGGGTCAGGGGAGATTATTGTGCCATCATTTGATTTTATGGTAAAGGTGAAAGCGGTAGACCTACGTGTTGGTGAAAATAACAGCATTTTAGTTTTTTTGGGATTTAGGATCAGACGATGTTCAGAAAGCTAGTTTTCTATTGTATTAAAGGTGGTCTGGGTAGCTGACCATAACTCTACTGGAGATGTAGCTGAGCAAATCAGAGTAGAGTCATCAGCATATTGGATACAGCTGACTTTTGGGATGACAGTATAAAGGTCGTTAATGAAGATGGAGAACAGCAAGGGCCCTAGTATAGAGCCTTGTGGTACTCCGAGGGTGTTAGGTAGAAGGTTAGAGAGTTTGTTCTGCCAGAGGACAGCCTGCTGTCGACCATTCAGGTAGGATTGAAACCATTGTAGGGCTCCAGTATCTAGATAGAATTTATGCAGGGTGTGGATTAAAAGTTGGTGATCAACCATATCGAATGCCTTGGAAAGATCCAAAAAGAGGGCTGAGGATATATAGTTATTGTTGCGATTTTGATTTATGGTGTTAGTAAAGGCTAGGAGGGCTGAAGTAGTGCTGTGATGAGGACGGAAGCCATGCTGAGTGTCTGCCATAAGGCGATTTTGGATTAGGTGGTGCATGAGGTGTCTATGAATACATTTTTCCATAATCTTTGCAAGTGGAGAGTATAGCTATTGGCCTATAATTGGAGAATTCAGTAGAGCTGCCTCCTTTGTGAAGTGGTATTCCATAGGATATTTTCCAGATGGTGGGAATTTTAGCTTCTACTATGGTTCTATTGATTAGTATTGAGATGGGGTAAGCAATAGCATCAGCTGATTTTTGTAGGTACTCGGCAGGGAGTTGATCAGCAGAAAGTGTAGTGGGTTTTAATTCTTTGATCAAGGTACGGATAAGTGAAGTGGCAAATGGTTGGAAGCTGAACGCAAGTAGGTTTCTAGGGGTGCTACTTTCAGGACCAGGGAAGCTAGGAGGTAGTTGGCTAGCTAGGGCTTGAATTGTCTCAGTAAAGAATTGGTTAAAACTATCAGAAACATCTTCAGGGGTTTTATCAATAGTAGTAGCAGGGATTGGGGTTGAAGTTTGTCTAGGATGTAGTAGATTATTTAAACCTGCCCAAAACTTCTGAGGGTTATTTTGGTTTACTGTCTGTAAATTACAGTAGTATTGTTTTTTGCAAATAAAATAAAATTTAGTAAGTAATATGTTTAAAGACATTGACAGCTTTCCAAAAAGTGTTAGGGTTACAGTTAGCCCTCCTGCCCACCTTTTTCATATATGCAAACCCTAACAATAACCCTAGCCCTGCCCAAAACTCTAATACTATACATTACAATATAAGAAAACCTTTCCTGAACAGTAACTTTATATATAAAAATAAAAATATATATAGTCACCCATTGGTTTGAAGCTTATCTCTAGTTGTTGGTCACTGTTAATGTGACAACATGACCCATGTGTGTATATATACAAATGGGAAAAAGGGAGTGGTAGATGTGTGTGTGTGTATATATATATATATATAGAGAGAGGGAGAAATAGACGTGTGTGTGTGTGTGTGTGTGTGTGTGTGTGTGTGTGTGTGTGTGTGTGTGTGTGAGTGTGTGTGAGAACAGGGTTGGTCCACTAGGTCGGGAGCCCATTTTCAGTGGAGACCCGAGGAGATACGCAACAAGAAAGACAGTAACAATAAGTTACACTACAAGTCCAAAAAATATGAGAAAACATATAAAAAACATTGATGCCTTAGTGGAAATTACTAAAAGTATAACATTCAGCAAACATAGAGCAGTGAGCTGATACAGGAGGTTCATAGGTTCATAAGGTGATATTTGGATATTGGCCTGGAGGCCTAATAAACCTAGCCAAGAATTTTGTCCATGCTCTGTCAAAGTCAGCACCTGATTCCCCTGTCCAGCAGGGACACAGGTGGGATCCCAGGGGTATATTTTGTTTCCCATCCAGTTTCCTCTTAAAAAGGGCTAGAGGAGGAGATTATTACAAGTGGTGCTAAAGGAAAGGGGGAAAATTTAACTGAATAAGCGATAAGACTTATGAATGATATTTATAGCTAGTCTAAGTTGGTAGCGTGGAAAGGAGAAATAATAAATAGAAAAGGTAATATAGAGAGGAGGGAATAGGGGTGGGGGGGAGATGATGAAAGAAAAGTTAAGCAATAAGAGAGCTCAGTGATGCTACTCAGGTTTAATAGTACTAGTGATTATAAGGTTGCATAAAAAGGTAAGGAGGGGATATAGGTTGTAGTCTGACTGTATAAGGAGCAGAAATTAGGCAGGGTAATGCCAGGTGCAGAAGGGAGAGTTGGCAAGGTAGTTTTTCAATTCTTTTTTGAAAAGGAAAGAAGATTGGATAGATTGTATGTTAGCTGGGAGTTTGTTGTAGGTTTGAGATATAATCTGCCTATAGCTTTATTAGGCCTGTAAGTGTTTAGTAGTACTTAGTCAGTATGAGAGGTCATAAAGGTATAGGAGGGTAGACAGGAAGGACAGTCTGCAGGTTTGTAAAGTAGGGTGTGTGCCATCTTGAGCTGTGAAAATTGGAGTAGTTGAGGGAATTTGAGCCATTGTAGTTATTTAAGGGTGAGGCAGTTGTGGGATTTGTAAGGGAGACTACAGGCAAATCTCTCTATCTGGTTGTAGGTTTGTTCCAGTTTGGCCAAGAGATTTGCTTGGATATGTGTAAAAATAGGGGAAGCATATAATAAGCAAAAGAGGAGAGAGGCTTGGGCGAGTATGGTCCTAGAAGTGGTGGATAAGAATTTTTTGTGTCTATACAGTAGACCTAGTTTTTGATTGGTCTTTTTGATGGTTTGTTGGATATGACGGTCAAATTTCGCTTAGTCATCAATTGTAATTCCTAGAAGTTTAGTAGAGGTGTCAGCATAAGTAATGGCATTATCTATGGAAGAGAGACTGAAAGAAGTTTTAAGGTGGGATGTAGGATCTACATCGTATATTCAAAATTCCAAAATATCGAACAACATAAGCTCGAACTTGGAATTTCAAAATATGATAACATCGAACACTCAGAATAGCGAATTTTTTTCCCAGGGAAAAAATTCTCTGTTCCGAGAAACATGCACACAACACAAGCACACCAAAATAAATAAACCACATACATACACTTAAAACCATACTTCTAACCCTGCACTACACCGTACATACATTCCTATCTATCCACTAACCTTAACTCACACCCTAACCCTAAGGTCTGTAACTATCCCACACTTACCATACAAAACTATACACAAACTAATAAATACACACACACACTCTTAAAACCCTACTTCTAACCCTACACTAAACCGTGCATACATTCCTATCTATCCACTAACCTTAACCTGCACCCTAAACCTAAGGTCCGTAACTATCGCACACTTACCCGTACGAAACTATACACAAACAAACTAATTAAAACATGCACATACACTTAACAAAACCCTACTTCTAACCCTACACTAAACCATACATACATTTCTACCTATCCACTTACAGTAACCCGCACCCTAACCCTTAGGTCCGTAACTATCGCACCACAGTGGAGGAAATAGCGAAGCCACAGAACGGCCCACCAAAGTCTCACCCTGGGTAAGAATTTGATGTTCAGGGGCTTCACTATTTTCATCCTTCGATGTTGTTGGTTTGATATTATAACAATCGAAGATCTGAAGTAGTTACTTCATTTGTTCTGCAACCTGTGGGTCTCGGATCCGACCGGCAGCTTTCCAAGCTTCAAGATCCGAGCTCCTAGCTCCTCCCCTCTACCCACAATCCCCTGTCACCACCACACTACCTCAGATCGTTTTTGCCGCGGCTTGAATGACAAGCATCTTGTGAAGAGCTCCTGAGCTTAGACAGGGAAGTGAATAATTTCTTTCAAATTTTTTTCAAAAAAACTTTAAAACTTAAAAAGGAGAGTATTGTGAGTGTTTATCTGCCCTTTTTTGTTTTCGGGATTGCGTTTATCTTTTTTCAAACCCTTCCCCTAGGTGTTTGGACGTGTGAGTGTGTGTGTCAGCAAAATGGCCGGAGGCCATAAAGCTATTTTTTCAAAGTGCACTGGGTGTGGCCATAAGCATTCCCCAGCTGATGGCCACACTCAGTGCGTTATATGCCTGGGGGTTGTTCATTTGTCTTCAGACTGCCAGGTTTGCGCAGCCTTCAACCCCCGGGCTGTGAGGGACAGAAGGAACAGGCTTATTCTGGCGGGATTGCTTCCCCCGGAGGAGGCCTCTTCCTCCTCTCCCTCCAAGGTGCAGGCTACTCAGGTAACTTCGACACCCCTGATTCCCTCGACTCAGGCTGGGACTCAACCTCCCACTACTGCCTTGAGTACAAAGGAAGTTCAGTCTTCTCCTTCTAGGGAGCACAGGACCAAAGACAGGGAGAAGCACAGACAAAAGAGGCGAGCCGAGCCTCATCCCTCGGCTCCGCCTTCAAAAACTGTTAAATCACCTCCAAGGGTGTCCGGACCTTCTCCTTCTCGGCTCCGATCTCCTTCCTTCTCACCGGAGCTGGAGGAGGAGCTCCTATCACCCTCGAGGTCGTCGAGGCGGCCATCCAGACCCGCCTCTACGACCTCCTCTAGATCTACTAGGTCTCTCTCCGATGCCGACATGGATAGGATGATGCATCGGTTCTTGCAGACCCAAATGCAGATGGGGGTGCTCCTGCCCCCCCCCTCCACAGGGGGGGAGTGCAGCTTCAATATTTGCCCCGATTTCTACTTCTTCAACCTGGATCCGGGTTTTGGAGTCTTCGGATCCAGGCCCTTTCGAAGCCGGGGTTTTGTCGGCGCCGGTGGCCCAAGCCTTCTCAACGCTGACCGTACCCTCGAGTATCTCGGATCCGAGCTCTCGGGGCCGTGGGCTGGGCGTCGGATCCGTGGGAGCGGGTGCTTTGGCGCCGCCTATGTCAGAGAGCACCTCCCTTTCGGATCCGATGGCTTCGGCTCCGAACCCGATCCCTATCTCGGAACTGAGGAGACTACTTTCGGGGCCGGAAGAGAGTAGTTCCCTCTCGGCGTTCGAGGTAGTGGAGAGGGTACTGTCGAGGTCTTCCAATTCCCTGACTCGGGTTTTGGATCCCTCCGCCCCCCCCCCCCACTTCATACGGGCCTAACTTCCATCGGGACAGCCTGCTCAGACCCTCCAGTTGGTTCCCTCGGAGGAACAAGAGGCCGTTGACGAGCCCTCTTCTGATAGTCCCACAGAGGAGGTGCCTCGTAAATGGACGTGCAAAAGGAGGCACATGGACTCTCCCGAGTCTGTCACCACAGATACGGACTTAGAGGAAAGGGAAGGTTCTCCAAGGTCACCCCCCGAGGATGTCTCCTTTGGAGACATCATGGAAATGTTGCGTATTGGGGGGGGTGGTCTGCCCAAAAACCTTCCTCGGATGAGTCCGTATTTCTGGAGGCGTTTGAAACGGGCCCATCTACCTCCTGGGTGTCCCCACCGGCAGATCCCCTGGTAGATCTCCTGACTACCAGGGCTTGGCAGGAACCCGACACCGTGGAGCCTATCCCACGTCGACCGGATAAAATCCTTAGCCCCCCTTCAGACAGGCAGGTTTGGGCCAAAGGGTCTCCAGTTAATGCCATGTTGGTGGCTGCTGTCACTAAAAGAGAACTCTCCCAGGAGAGCTCCACGGTACACCCGCCGGACAAGGAGTCCCGGGCGCTGGACCTTATAGGGAAGCGGACCTTTGCTTCAGCAACCTTCTCCGTGAGGGCGCTGAATTATATGGCGCATATCATCAGGCTGCAGCGGGATTTGATCAAGGAATACACTGCAGCCCCTCCTGAGTCCATGTCAGTCGAGGACAAAACCGTGTTCTCGACACGCATGGCCACTCTCAAGTCCATTTCAAATACGTCCATGCGGCTACTGTCTTATGCTACGGAGGGAGCCACAAGGGCCAGCGGAGCAGGTGTTGTCTTGAGACGTCACGCCTAGCTCCGTCTTTGTAATTTCACGGAACCTTTCAAGGCGTCCTTCGCGAACGCACCCTTTGACGGTTCTTCGCTTTTTGGCAAGACCGTACGCGATACACTAGTCCAAAGCGAGAAGGACGGGAAGACGCTGTCTGCCGTCGGAGTCCGCTTCTCGAGCCCCCAATGTTCCTTCTCAAGGAATCAGAGGGGGCAAAAGAAGCTGTGGTTCCGCAAGTCTCAGCAATCCTATCCAGCTTCGGACTCCGCGCCCTCCAGAGGCAGAGGAGGGCAGGGTGGACGCCGGCCCAGAGGGGGACCGCGTAACTTCGGGTCTAGGGAGCCTTTTTCCGAGAGACCCGCGCAACAGCCCTGAGGGCTTACATGACTGTCCTGCTCTGGAGACAGTCGGGGGGCGTTTAATGAAGCACCTGTCAATGTGGGAGTCCATCACGAACGATCGATGGGTGCTCTGAATTATATCCAGAGGCTACAAAATTCCCTTCCTATTTCGTCCTCCCTCAGGTGGTCGCCTCCGCGATGTCCCACCCAATCAAAGAGAGGCAGCGACCATAGAGATTTCAAATTTGTTAGAAAAAAGAGCCATCCAGCGGGTCCCCCCAGACCAATCCGGATTGGGCTACTACTCAAGGTTCTTTTTAGTGCCAAAAAAGACGGGGGACCTCAGGCCCATTCTAGACTTGTCCGCCCTGAACATGTTTGTTCCCAAAGAAAAATTCCGGATGGTCACTTTACAATCTATTCTCCCCTTAATGCAGGAGAACGACTGGATGTGCTCTATAGACCTCAAGGACGCGTACTACCACATTCTAATGGACAGACGGTCCAGGAGGTTCCTCCGCTTCTGGCTAGGGGTCAGTCCTTACCAGTTCAGGGTCCTTCCGTTCAGACTCACCTCAGCCCCCAGGGTGTTCACCAAAGTCATGGCAGTGGTTGCGGCCCACCTGAGGCTTCAGGGCATAAGGGTCTTTCCGTACCTAGATGACTGGCTCCTCACAGCAACCAACAAGCATCAACTTTGTATCACGAGAGACTATGTGCTGTCTCTTGCCGACAGCTTGGGCATCTCAGTCAACATACCAAAGTCTTTTCTTCATCCTGTGCAAGCATTAGATTTCATAGGAGCCAGGTTAGATTCCCGATCTTCTCGGGCCTTCTTGACCTCGGACAGGCTGTCCAGCCTCTCACTCCAAGTTTTGGCTCTTCTTCGCACCAAAGCCCCACCGGCGGAGTTAGTCCTGAGGGCACTGGGTTCGATGGTAGCGGCTATCGGCCTCTGTCTCAATGCTCGCCAAAGGATGCATATATTACAGTGGACACTCCAGGTTCAATGGTCACTGTTACTCCACCCATTGAACACTCCTATCCCCCTGAGCAGAGTTTGCACGGAATCCCTCCTGTGGTGGCTTCACTCCCCAGAACTCAGGCAAGGGAGACCCTTTGTGATCCCCCCCCCCCAGGTCACGTTAACCACGGATGCTTCTCGCCTAGGGTGGGGGGGGGGCATTGTTTGGGCAGAAACGTCCAAGGTACGTGGACCTCATCGGAAACCGCTTTGCACATAAATGTTCTGGAGATGAGGGTGGTGCTTCTAGCGTTGCAGGCTCTCCAAGACCTTCTACCTCTAGGAACGATTGCAATACAGACGGACAATATGTCAGTGGTCTGGTATATAAACAAACAAGGGGGAACCAGATCCTACTCTCTTTGTCGAGAAGCCATGATAGTTTGGGAATGGGCGATATCCACCAACCGCTTTCTGATAGCAACGCACATTCCGGGACGATCCAACATTCTGGTGGACAAATTGAGTCGAGTAATTCTCAGTCTTTACGAGTGGTCTCTCAATCTGAAAATTGCGAAGGAAATTTTCCGCAAGTGAGGTTGGCCTCGCTGCGATCTCTTTGCTACTCCCCAAAACACAAAATGCAGCGAGTTCTTCGCAATTCTTCCCCCAGAAGGGGAGAGCCCCAGAGACGCTCTGATTCATGCTTGGCCTCCCGGTCTACTCTATGCTTACCCCTGCTTCCGCTCATGGCGAAGTTCATTCAGAAAGCCGCACGGTTGGGGAGCAAAATTATCCTCATAGCCCCATTCTGGCCTCGTCAAATCTGGTTTCCATACCTGCGGTCTCACAGTCTCTCCCCCCCTTTAATCCTGGATCCCATTCCAGATCTGATATCGCACCCAACGGGGTGCGCGGCTTGGTTGATCCAGTTCCACTAATGGCAAGGACTCCCGGTATCTCGTCACCAGTGAAAACTATTCTGGTAGCGGCTCATAAACCGTCCACCAGGAAAATCTGTAATAGTAAGTGGAAACGATTTTCTATCTGGGCTAACAGCCAAGGTCTCAACCCATTTACTGTTCCGATTCCTACAGTATTGGATTTTTTGTCCATGATTTTTGAACAAGGGGCCAGTGCATCAACGGTCAAAGTACAGTTGGCAGCAATATCCCATTTTCATGTGGGAGATGGATTAGGATCTGTAGCATCTACAAAATTGTGTAAGACATTCTTGCGTGGCGTTTTCCTTCTCAAGCCACCATTGAAATCCGTGACTCCCCCTTGGGACTTGACCTTTGTTCTGCAAGCCTTAACGAAACCTCCATTTGAACATGCAGCTTCTGTACCCCTTAAATTTCTGTCCTGGAAAACAGCATTCTTGGTAGCCATAACTTCTGCTAAAAGTGTTTCAGAGCTCCAAGCTTTGTGCATGAAACCTCCCTATCTTATTTTCCACAATGACAAAGTGTCTCTCAGGACTAACCAGTCTTTCTTACCAAAAGTGGCATCTGTGGCAAATATCAATCAAACTATCAATCTGCCAGTGTTTTTCAAAAATTTTCAAAACAAGGGAGAATACATGTTGCATACACTAGACGTACATAGACAGTTACGTTGTTACCTGCACAGGACCAAAGATGTTCGTAAGGCTGATCAACTCTTTGTATCATTTGCTCCTTCATACATGGGAAAACCTATATCCAAAGTGACACTGGCTAATTGGATTTGTCAATGTATTTCTCAGGCTTATAAGGCATCAGGCAAAACAACCCCATTCAAAATCCGTGCACATTCCACAAGGTCCATTGCAACTTCTGCAGCCTTCTGGTCCAGGATGCCGTTGGACGACATATGTTCAGCAGCCACTTGGTCTTCTGCTCATACGTTTATTTCTCATTATAAGCTGGACATGATATCTAGAAGCAGGGCGTCCTTTGGCTCCGCGGTGCTTCGGAATATCCTCCCATAAACCACCCAGGTTTCTTTGTTTAGGTAGCTGGGGACTCTGTCCCACAGGTTGCAGAACAAATGAAGTAACTACTTCAGATTTAGAAGTTATGTACTCACCATAACGTTCCATCTGAGTAGGTACTTCATTTGTCTGCAACCATCCCCCACTGCCATCCCCCTAACCTGTATTGGGTTTCTAGGATCTTTATGATTCTTGAGAATATCTGAACCTGTTTATTACAGGTTTTTTCAGGTGATACAGCAAAACCGATCTGAGGTAGTGTGGTGGTGACAGGGGATTGTGGGTAGAGGGGAGGAGCTAGGAGCTCGGATCTTGAAGCTTGGAAAGCTGCCGGTTGGATCCGAGACCCACAGGTTGCAGACAAATGAAGTACCTACTCAGATGGAACGTTATGGTGAGTACATAACTTCTAATTTTGCAACTTCGATGTTATAATATAGACCCGGGGTATAGATTTTGGGAGAAAAAAGTTTAGTTTTCTTTGGGTTAAAGATAAGTTGATTTTCAATTCGCCAGTTTTCGATGGAATTAAAGGAAGTCAGTGTGAGGCAGTGGAAGTCAGTGGGATTATCGTAGAGGGTGATAAGAGTAGAATCGTCAGCATATTGGGTTAGTGATGAGTTGCAGGCAGAGTGAAGATTATTAGTAAAGATATTAAAGAAAAGGGAGCCTAGGATGGATCCTTGGGGAACCACTGTTTGGATAGTAAAAACGGTGAGTAAGAAGTCTGCCATCTAACAGATTGTCTGATGTTGAGGTAGCTAGTGAACCAGAGAATGGTGGAAGTTGAGAGGCTTAGTTCAAATAGTTTAGAGAGGAGTTTAGGGTGGGATACAGTGTCAAAAGCTTATCTTGCTTCTGTTACTGTTTGGGTGAAAGATAGGGCTAGGGATGTGCTGTGCTGAGATCTAAATCCATGCTGGGAAGGGGGTAAGGAGGTTTTCCTGAAGTAGGTATGTAAGAAGATGTCTATGAATGCATTTTTTGAGAATTTTTGAGAGTGGAGAGAGGATGCCTATTGGTCAGTAGTTGGAAGGTTAGTAGAGTTACCTCTTTTGTGAAGTGAAATTGTGTAGAAGGATTTCCAGATTTTGAGGACTGAGAATTCTTTGATGGAACAGTTGATAAGAATTGAGAATGGGATATCCTGTAGAACTGGCAGCTAGTTTGAGAAATCAGGGAGGTAGGTTGTTAAAAGAGGGTGATTATGGTTTACATTTTAGCAAAAGGGATTTGTTTTAGGCAGTGGAAACAGGTTTCAGGAAGAAGGATGACTGGAGGTAGGTGGTGGAGGCGGTCGGGGATGTTTTTTTGGTTATCAAGGGGAGTTAGTTTTCTGATAGAGTCATTGAAGTAGTTGTTTAGAAGAGTGGCAGTTTTAAGAGCTGTACTCTTAGGGAAGGGGTTGGGGGTAGAGGGCTTCACTGGATGGAGTATATTGCTCATAGTGTGCCAAAAATTTTGGGGGGGGGGGTAGAAAACTGTGTGGATTGGGATTCCTGATTGAATTTTATTTTGCCCTGAATATGTTTTTTGTTGATGTTTCTTGGTTCTTTATATTTGCGGAGGAGAGGAGAAGATTTTTGACTTAGTCCATTGCTTTCAGCTGCTGTCTGTAAGTTTCATAGTGGAAAGGGTATCTTTAGGGAGCCATGGAGTGGGATTAGGTTTGATACTAATTTTCCTAATGGGAGCTAGGGCATTTAGTATGTTTGGGAAAATAGTTGAATTAAATAACAGGAACCCTTAGAGGAAAGGTCTACATGTGAGACCAATTGACCTGGGAAAGTTGATTGTTGAAAGTATTTGAAAATGAAGTTGGACAGGTTGCAGCAATTTCTATAGAGGTGGGTTTTAGGGGGTTGATAATGTAGTCTTAGTACAGAGATAGGGAGGTGATCACTTAAACGAGTCTGGTAAAGTATTGGGATTATGGTATTGATTAGGGTGGGACGTTAAGATCAAGTATGGAGCTGGAGTTTTTGTGTTTGCGGGTAGGAGAAGAAATAAGTTGACTGAAGCTGAAAAGGTTAATACTAAAGCTAGTTGGAGTTGGGGGGGGCTTATTTCAGTCAATACTGATGTTGCCTTGTATGATTGTCTCATATGGTATATGTTGTGAGAGCCAGGATAAGATACATTATAGATTTGGGATATTGTTGCTTGGGACTATGTAGATAGATACTATGGCCAATTTTTTGTGTGGGTTATGGTGACAGTTAAGAAAGATAAGTTCTGCTGGGAAGAAGTCAGGGAGGGGTAAGGAGAAGGGGGAGAGGTTAAGTTGTTCTGAATACAGGATGACGACACCTCCCCCATTTTTTGAAAGTTTATCTTCCCAGGCGATAGAATTTCAGAGTTTGCGATATGTGGTTTTAACCAGGTTTCTGAGAGAGTTAAGATGTGGTGAGAGTGGTGGGTAACCCAAGTGACAAATTCTGTTATTTGGTTTGGAAGACTTTGTAGGTTTATAGAGTAAAATGACAGGTATTTGGATGGAAAGGTAGGGAGTTGGTGCCTTATGCATGTGGTGGAGATAGAGTTGGTGGGAGTGAATGGACCAGGATTAGGGTGGATGTCCCCATCAAGTAAGAGTGTAATAAAAAGTAAAATAGGTTTAGTGAAAAAAAGAAAAGTAGCTAGTGCATTTGAGCCTATGTTTGGTGGAGAAGAGAGAAAGGTTGAGATGTTTTAGTTTGTGGAAATGAAGGTTGAATGTATTAAATTGGGAGGAGAAGATAAGAAAGCGCAGGGTTGTATAGCATGTTGATGTGTGTGTAAGAGTGGGAGATGGTGGTTATAGTAGGTTAGTGTGATAAGGTGTTAACCTAGAGAGGCAGAGCAGGATGGGGGTTAAGAAGAGGTACAGCAGCATGCTGTCACTTTGTATGGCTGTATTATATAGATGAGGGGAGTGGTGGTGTTGATTTTAGGGAAGATTTTGTTATGAAGGTTTATGAAGGTGCAATATAAATGAGAAGGGAGAAAGAGTGTTGGTGATAGATTGTGAAAGGGAGTGAAGTAGGTAAGAGGAGGAAGAAAAGGTTTGCAAGATGAAAGTGTAGAAAAGTAAGTGATAATAATCAGGGTGGTGAAGAAGAAAATTGATTTGTTCCAAGGTGCTAGAAAGAAAAATAGACAGGGTGTGAATGTAACAAGGTTGAGATTAGGTTTGGGGAGGAGTGTGTGCATCTCCTGCAGGGAAATATGATTACTGGATATTTGAAGAGTAGAGGGAGGGTCCTTACAGTAGAAGTAAAGTAAAATTTAGAGTATTCAGGGGTGGGTGAGAATGGGGGTAGGGTAAGGAGCAGAGAGAGAGGAGTGAAACGAGGGTGAACTGAGCAAGTTAGCTTGATTTTCAGTGTGGTAATTTGTGTAAATGACTGAAGAGGAGCAATTAATCAGGTAGTATGCAGAGAAATAGCCAGGGCAAATAAAGCTTATTTACAAGAACCCCAGTTGTGGACCAGCGAGTATGCATGTTAAAAGTTTAGCAGTGGTTTAAAGTTATAAGGTTATAAGAGAAGCCCATGAAAATAGTAGTGAGACAAACCAGTTAGAAACATGGCAAGGGACACAGAATAGGTGAAAACAGTGTGTCAGGGCTATCTCAGAAGTTTACTAACAGGGTCCTGAAGGGGTTTGCTAGCCAGGGGAAAAACAGACTGCTGCCTTTCTTGGAAGCATGCTCTCTTACAGTGTGAAATAGAAACTGAGAAGTTAAAACAGTTTATAAGCATAATTTAATAATATACTTTAGTAGCAAACAAATGGATCCACTGGAATAAATGGTGCTAGTTAGCCAGAAAATACAAATAACAAATGTAAACCAGCACAAAAACTGTGTGCATAAAAATCCAGGTTTATTGTAGCAAGACAGGTAAGCACTTTCACACATTAAATATTCTTCTACACATTTAATGTGTGAAAGCGCTTACCTGACTTGCTACAATAAACCTGGATTTTTATGCAAATAGTCATGTTTTGGTGCTGGTTTACATTTGTTATTAATAATATACTTTGTTTCAAAAAGGTGGATAGAGTTTCTTTTATGAGTAGATGGGGAATCAATCTTGTGAGTGATGCAGATTCTGTGAAGGAGACTGGATTACAGCTAGGAAAATGACTTTGGAAGAATTTGTTTAAAAAAATGTGAGTAGAGTTCCTTTTAAGAGTAGGTGGGAAGTCAATCTTGTGAGAGATGCAGATTCTGTGTAGAAGACTGGTTTACAGCTACAAAAATTACTTTGGAAGAATTTGTTTCAAAAAAGAAGGGTAGAGTTCCTTTTAAGAGTAGATATGGAGTTGATCTTATGAGGTATGCAGATTATTGTAGAAGACTGGATTATAGCTAGGAAAATTACTTTGGAAGAAATGTGAAGCATGCTACTTCGGAGGATGAGCAGGACAGGGTACTAGTTTTGCTGTCTAAAAATATAGATATGTGTGTGTGTGTGTGTGTGTGTGTGTGTGTGTGTAATGTATATGTATATATATATATATATATATATATATATATATATATCATTAGAGAGAGAAGTATAGGAGGTATGGTCTTCCCTAAAAATAACTTATTTTATCTTTAATAGTGAGCTTCAGAATTTACAGTCCTGTTTTAATTTCTCCAGATCTTTTAGGCTTCTAAAACCATGACAGGAATGGACCCCATTTCTAAGTCAAAGTACGATTAAAGTTCATGAAATTAGTATTGTTTCACTCTTTGAAGTAGCCAAAAGTGCTCTTCGCAGCACCCGCAACATGCCCAGTAATGACTCCTCCTGCACTTCATACAGAGTTACATGTATTGGTAGCATATCTAAATATGCTTGTAGACTCTTTTTTTATAAGACCTTTTGCTCCTACTACTATTGGAACTATCTGGGTATCCTTCTTCCACATTGCTGTCATGTCTGCTTGCAGATCCTGATATTTTATAACTTTGTGTCTCTCTGTACGCAGGACACTGTAGTCACTGGGTATAGTGATTTTTAGTGATCAATGCGACTCTTGTTTTCTTTTCTTGGACTACTATATCTGGTTTTCTAGCATCTATCTTTTGAATTGTTGGTAATGGATGATTCCATGTAATGAAAACTTGATGCTTTGTGGCTCATGTTTCCAGTATTTTTCAGCCACTTCAATACCATAATGTTTGCACAATTCCTAGTGCAACAGTTTTGGCACATCATTATGCCTTTCAGTATACAGTCCTTCTGCCATTAGTAGGTCACAACCAGCAACAAGGTATGCGACTGTTTTCAATTTGGTTTTACAAAATCTACCTTTGTCCATTTCTCCCACATGTTCCATGGACTTTGTAAACCAGCATGTACTTAGCCCGCTATCTTGAGCCACCAATATTAACCTTTCATCTCTTGGTTTGAATTCCTCTCCTTAACCACACCTGCATTTATTTCTAATCAACATGAGGTTCTTCCAGAAGTTTTCTATACTTGCAACTATATTTATGCATTTTCCACATTTCTTGCATTTTCATTTGGTCCTTCACCTTATATTCTTTCTTTTGTTTTTTGGCATATTCGGTTGCTGCCTGATTTTTTATCTTCTTCTGGTTTGATTTCCATTCCTGCTTGATGGAGATATGCTTCTGCTAGGTTAAGCAGAGAAGTCATCTTTAATTTACTCTCCTCATGTTTCAAAACTTTCATTACATTTGGGTCTTGTGAGGTCAACAGATACGTGTGGAGTCCCACGATTGCAGATCTGTACATGTAATCAATTTCAAGGAGGCCCATCCCTCTTTTGAAACAGGGAATATATAATCTTGGTATGCACTGATTTTTATAGATCATTTGGTGAGTATGAAGCATCCTTCTTATTTTATTATCTAATTTATCCAGCACATTTTGGGGCCAATCCATCACTCCAAAACTTTGTTAGGACAGGAAGAGCAAATTGGTTTATAGCTTGAATTTTGTTCCTAGATGTCAGTACTGTTTTCAGCATTAATTTAAGTCTTCTGAAGTATTCCTTACTAAGTTTTATATGCATTTGTTCATGTTTTATTGCAGATCCTTCATCAGTTCCCAAGTACTTATACACTCCCTGTTGCTCAAGTTCTTTTATATCACATTCTTGTCCCAAACTGATGTTTTCCTGGTGCTGCAGTTTTCCTGCTTTAAAGGTTGCTTTTGCACATTTATCAAGACCATATGACATTCCATCAACACAGTCCTGCAGTTAGGATAAGGTGATGTTTTTCATTGTTTCAATGTATTGGAGATTACAGTTGCAATCCTTGATATTCTCATGTCAACAAAATAAACAGTTGGGAATGCAATCATCTGAAGAATTACCCTAAATATGTTTCAGTCAGAACCAAGAAAGAGGCGCCAGCACACTGATAGTAACCACAAACCAAGACCAAAATTACTGTGCAGTTCGGATGAAACATGCCAGGATGAGTAATCAAAAAAATACAGTAGTTGAGCACATAAAACACCATCGTACACCTTTGTTTATATAACAGTTCTTGGATTTCAGTACGTTTCAGTCAGCAGATTTATCTTCCCTGTCTTTGTCCTCCATTAAGCTTATCAGGATTCTTCTTCATATATATGTTTATTCTTCAGATGTAACATGTTTGGACAGATCCTGCATCTTCTGTTTTATTATAGTAAGGAGCATATGCCTAGGCACTATTGGTGATGCACACAGCATTTAAGGTGTCTCAGCTGAACTGTCAATATTGAATTTAACAAATGGATTTTCTAAGTGGAATTAAGGTTTCCTTTGTGAATAAGTTACTGGCCAGTGTTTTCCCCCCATTTTTTTTTATTTGAAGTACATATTCAATGGAAATCTCTTTGCATTCTATTGCATCAACAAATGTAATATATATGCGTGATGAAGTACTGTCCAACAAGTGATACATCTGCCACTGAATCACACAATCTGCTTTCATTCGTGAAACATTTTTTCCTCAAAAATTTGTTTTATTTCTAATTAAAATAACATTTACATAATATTTTTAAATATCATTTTAAACAACTATATACAATATTTACAATAGCCTGACAATTATATACACTGTATGTTAATTAACAGATCAGTTATCAGAGATACAATATTGATTATTGCAGAGTGTCCAACAAAGATATAACCTTCTTCCAAGGATTATTTACCAATGCCCTGGGATAGATTTGTAGTTCTTTGATTTTTATTTCCATCGATGCAGTTGTCTTCAGTAAAGTGTAGAATTTCTTCAAGGTCGGGGGTGTATTTGAATTCCACCTTCTGGTTACATATTTCCTAGATATAGCAAGTATTGTCCATAACAAATACATATTTGTCTTATTCAGGTAGGGGCCTTCATTTACATTTAATATAATCAATGCTTTAGTTAAGGTAAAGGATTCATTAAATAAAGCTTGTAAAAAATGATTGATTCCATTCCAATATGATTTAATTTTATTGTTGCGGTAGGCGGTGGTGGTGCTGCGGTAGCGTTGTCGCCTCACAGTAAGATGTTGTCCTGTTCAATTCTCAGCTAGAGCATCTCATGTGTGGAGACATGCGTGAATGGGCATACCTTCGTTGAAGGTTGTGTGTCAGGACCGGCAACTCGGCACATAAAAATCTACTGCCAATCATTAGCAGACCGGAGTTCCGCTGTGGCAACCCCTAACCGTGAAAAGCCGAAAGACACAACAACATTCATAAAAGATACAAATCCAGTCTGCTTTATTTGAATTTTCACACCTCCGTCAAAAACCATTTGTAGTAGTACTGATCTTTTTAATTCTATCTGGTGTTAAAAATGCTTTATGTAACTATTTCCAGTTAAATATTTTCCAGTACTGTGTGTTAGAGGTGTAATTAACTTGATAGTAAGATGTTAGTTTTAATTTCTGCTGTTAACTGCAATGACTGACCTTTTGTTAAGAACTGCCAGTACGATGGTTTGGGAATTGTTTTATATGTTAACACTTTATATAGATTTGAAATGGAATTTTTATTTTCACAACTATTATATATAAATTCATACAGAAAACATTAGATTTGGAATATCTTTAAATGAGGAATTAATTAATCTGCATAAATCTTGAGTGTATATTAGAATGCTTTGTAAAGTTAACCAGTCTTGTGTTGGAATATTGTAAGCAGTTTTTATCATATGTATATCTAAAACATTTAATTTATTTACACATTGAAACCAGCATAAAAATCCATTTTGTTCCCAGGAGGTTATTGTTTCCCTATATATTTTTTGAGGAAAGTTCTTAGTGATGGTAAATGGGGTTAAAAGGTCAAACCAAAGTTTTAGATATATGTTTGCATTGATAAGTTTCCCAAAGGAATTGATGTAATGATTAATCAGTGTTGTTTTAGAAGGTTTTCTTATATTATATTGTATACTTCTGCATAGTATGTACCAGGGCTTGATTTGTCTACTATTAACATTTTTTAACAGATTAAATTCATTTGTTAATATAGCCGTTGTTAATTCTTTCCAGTTGGCAAAATAATTTGGGTTTATCCAGTCTATTGTAGTTTTAAGCACAGATGCTTTTATATATGTTTCTATTTCTGTGAAGTTCAATCTTCCTTGTTTCCAGGGTCTAATGTGATGAGTTAGAGGTACTCTATTCTTTTTGGGATACCATAAAAATTTTATTAAACATGAGTTTATTTTTTTAAGAATGCATCTTTCAGGAATTAACTGTATTGCTAATGCTATATATAGTATGTTTGGCAATAACACCATTTTTATTTGCAATCTGTCTTCAAAAGTTAATATAATTTTGTTCTATTTTTCTATATATATTTTTATTATTTCAATAATGTTTTTATAATTTATTAATATTGTTTCATTTATATTTTTGCATAACACTATTCCTAAATAATTTAGCATAAGTGCTTGTTTTCCTATGATGGATTTATCTGTAACTTAGAATTATTTTTTCTTATTTAAAAATAGAAATTTTGATTTTGCTCTATTAAAGTGTAGACCTGAAATCTTATAAAATTTCTCCATTACTACTTCTAGCTCTTCTAATGACTCTCTGGAGTTTGATAGGGTTAATAAAATATCATCAGCAAAAAGCATTATTTTAGTTATGTACTGGTCATAGACTTCTATTCCTTTTATTCTTGGATTACTGTGTATTATTTCTGCAAGTATTTCTATAGCCAAAGCAAATAAAATAGGAGAAAGGGGACATCCTTGTTTAGTACCTTTCGTTATATGAATAGATTCAGAGGTGAAAGGACTAATTTAATGTAGGCCAAGTTATTAATATATATGTTTTTAGTAAGAAGATGAAAGGAGGAGGAAATTCAAATAATGCTAAAGTTTTAAATAGATACTCCCAGTTGAGGGAATCGAAGGCTTTTTCTATGTCTAATCTGATTACAAGTGTTTCTCTAATTTATTCACATAATCTATAAGAGTAAGTATTCTTTTAATATTATCATGTGTGTGCCTGTTGTATAAAAATCCAGTTTGATCATTATTGTCATTGAAAGTGGGATTTTCATTCTGTTTAGGATTGACATGAATATTTTGTAATCATTATTCAGTAATGATGTAGGTCTGTATGAGGTGCAAAGGTCTTCATAGGTTCATAGGTTCATACTAGGCTGTCTGCCCTAGGGCATTTATAAGCCTAGCCAGAGTGTGTTTGGCTTTCGCCACCCATTTTAAATTAATTTTGCTATGCCCTTTTTCGAGGTTAGTATACTGTGCCTCTGTCTAACAGTGACACAGAAGTGATACCCGGGGTAAACCTACGATCTCCCATCCACTCATCAAGATTCCTCTTGAAGAGAGTCAATGAGGGACTTTGCCTAACCTGGACTGGGATTTTATTCCAGAGTGAAGGGAGCCTCTGGGTTATGAATCTGTCCCTCCAGCATGTCCTATTTATTTCAGTGCTGAGGTTCAAGTCTCTCGAGCGTAGCTCGATGGGATTTGGATTTTCTGAGGTGCAGCATGTCCATTAATTACGGGTTGGACATGGCTTTATACGTCGGGCACAGATCGCCTCTGAGCAGGTGGTATGCCACTGAGTAGAGCTGGAGTTTCTTTAACCGGGCAGCATATGGCATCTGTTTGAGCCCTTTGATCCTCTTGCTGAGGTACTTTTGGGGTCTTTCCAGTTGCTGCAGGTGTCTGGTAAGGTACATCCCAAAAGGGGCATTGTACTCAGTTATGGGCCTGATGAGGGATGAGTAAAGAGGCACGATGACCTCCCATGATCTAGATGTGAATCCCTTCATGATTAGGTGGGCTATATAAAATGTTTTTCTAACCACTTTGGCCACGTGGTTGTCAAATGAGAGACTGCTATCAACTTGGGTCCCCAGGTCCCTAATTACTTCTTCTGTACTTAATGGATTACCACCTATGTGGTAATTTGTGGGCACTTTGTTTTTGCCAAAGGGGATGACTATACACTTTTTGGCATTTAGCTTGAGGCCATGGCTCTGGCACCAGTTGTCTGTTTCTATGAGGCCCTTTTGGAGGATGCTTGTGTCAGCTGGAGAGTTGATTATGGCGCCCAGTTTGCAGTCATCTGCGAACTTGGTTAGCCACAGTCCTTCCATGTTGGCCTGTACCTCCGAGAAATATATACCGAACAAGAGAGGTCCCAGGACTGAGCCTTGTGGGACGCCACTTGTAGCTGGTTTGGAGTCTGACATGGCTCCAGCAATTCTAACCATGTGGGTTCTGTCCTTGAGCCAGTTTGCAACCCATCTAGTGACTTAGGGGTCTATATTTAAGCTGGTGAGCTTATCTATAATGCCCGAGTGGGGTATTGTATTGAAGGCTTTTGCGAGGTCCAGGTAGGCTGTGTGGACCACCTTCCCCTCGTCAATGGCCTTGGTGACTGTTTCAAAGAAATCAACCAGGTTTAAGAGGCAGGATCTGCCCTTAACAAAGCTGAACTGGGTAGGATCCAGGTCTGATGGGTTATTATCTTTTAGAATTGTTTTTTATGAGAGAATATTTCCATGAGGGTGGTATTTTTGCTTCTGACTGGACTTCTAGCAAAGTTTTATGAAAAAATGAGATTATTGTTGAAGGGAAGAGTTTGTAAATTTCCATAATTATACCATCTATCCCTGGAGCTTTGTTAGATTTACTTACTTTTATCTTGTCAACTATTTCTTTGTAGGATATAGGTTTTTCTAGGTCTAGTTTTAAGTTTTCTGGAAGTTTTTTTTATATTGATAAGGTTTGTATCTAAGTTTATTTAGTTGGTATTTAAATGTTCTTTTTTGAAGTGTTCCATATAATGGAACAGAAATGCTTCAAGGATGTCTCCTATATCTGATACTTTACTTTTTCCCTTTCTTTTAATGATATATACTACTAATGTTATTTGCTTTAGACTGTATTTTAATTCTTGTAGGTAAGTTATGTAGATATCTGGGGGAGGTGGCTAATGAGTTTATTTTTAATTTTTCCAAGGCTAGACAGGTTTTGTGTGTTAGAATTTCATCATATTTTTTATTTAATCCCTCAATTTCTTTTTTGACTTATGGACAATTCTGATTTTTCTTTTTAGATTTTGCTGTCAAGAGTCTAGTTTGCAAGTCTTATGATTCAGATTCCCACTCTAACTTTTTTTTGTACCAGCTAAGGGTCTTACCAAATAAATATGTTTTTAACGAGTCCCAAACCATGACTCTACTGATTGCTGTTGTCATACTAATTTCAAGAAATAATTGTAGTTCTGACAACATCCAGGGTCTGAATTCTTTAATTTCGTGATATATGATGGAATTCTAGTTGAGAGGATTAAAGGTTTAAACTCTATTTGGAGCTTCATTATCAGAGAGTCATGATCTGAGAAGGGACATGGAACTATTGAGAAGTTGAGGATTTTTGTTTGTTAATCTTGAACTACGAATACTTTGTCTATTCTGGTTTGTGTTCCAGATCTATGCTCTTTATGGGAAAATAGTAAGGATTTATCATCTTTTCTTTAAAAGTGTCTATTAAATGAAATGAATCAATCCATCTTTTTAAGGATTTTGAAATAGTTGCTATGTGAAAAGACTTCTTGGTGGTTTCAGAAGCTTCTAAGGTACAATTAAAGTCTCCTCCCAGTATATGATTTCCTTTATAGTTTTTGGAAATAAAATCTAGGTGATTTTTTAACCATTCCTGCTCCATTTCCTGGGAACCAATATAGATTAGCTAAGGTCCATATTCTGTTATTAAATTTAATTATAACAAATGCTAGTAGACCATCTTTGTCTTCATATTTATAAATAACTTTTGGAGTGATTATGTTTTTCTTCCAGAGAACTGATACTCCATTTGTATTTGTTCTATAGGAGAATTGAGCTAAAACTTGTATAGTCCTTAGGGTTCCAAATAAAGCTATCATTAGTCTTAAAATGTGTTTCCTGGAGATATACTACTTGTGCCTTATTTATATTTAAATATTTTAGTAAGTTTGATCTTTTATTGGCGTTATTTAAGCCATTAGTATTTAATAAGAATTTTAAATCCATTTCAAGTTATTGCTGGAAGAAACATTTTGCTTCTTTTTTTTATTTTAATTATAGTAGTTATACCGTATTCTCTGATGACATTGAATGTTATTTTTATGTGTGTAAACTTGGGAATGTAATTTAATCTTCTTTCTTCTTTAAATGCAAGTAGGGTAAAATTCTAGTCAGGCTTTCAAAAAGTACTTCTATAAAACATTAATTCTAAAGTGTCAAATACAAGTAAATATGAATTTCCCATTAAACATGGAATGAAAGTCATTCCTAAACCAATTGATAAAGATAGAGCTGTTGGATTATCACTCATACCTTTAACCAACAGTATCAACTGACCTCCATATGCTAAATTATTATATGGAGAATTTTCTTAAAAGAGATATGAAATTCTATATTATTCTATTATTATTATATAGAATTTTATATATCAGGATGGAATTTTAGTAGTATAAACAATTATGTTGACTTAGAAAATATCCAGTATTTAGTTACCCTTAAGAGATCCCAAACATGTTAGATATGTCATTTTGGATACATTAAATGCAACAGAGGAGCATACACTAAATAAGCCAACAACAAATAGATTATTACCAAAATAATTTGACTAAAAGGACTCTGTAGGAGACAATGAGTGATTACCAATGAAATATGAATTTACTGTCTGTGTACTGTCTTCCTTTACTTTCCTACTCTTCAGCTCACCAACTTCAACTTACACTTATGAAAAGACATGGCTTATCAGTGGTACCCTGACTCTTGAGTAGAGGCGCCCTGCATTCTAGTGTGCAGTGCTTTTACATATTTATAGATTTACAAAGCAGAGTCTAAGAATGAACTATGATCACCCTGACAATTCCCATCCTGCATAGGGCACATCCTGCTTCCAGAATGGGTAATCACATCAGGTATAGAATGAATGTGAAGGTACCTATATGGTAATCAAGACTTACCTTAGGTAAGTATTAATCAAATAGTATTTAGAGCATCTTAGAGAGTTCTTGGGGCAATTAGAATACACTTAAGCCTCTCCTCCCTTGATAAAAAACAGAGATTTCCCTTCCCTTTCTTTCCCTTGTTTTAAATCAATACTAATAAAAGAAACTCAGCAAACATAGGTAAACAGAAATAACATTCAGTAGTCCGTATTGTACTTGACTCGCAATCCATTAAACAAGTCAGTGACTAACATCACTTTAGTTAACATTATAAAGACAAATTAGAAATAATTTCTTAGCTCTTTAAATTTTCTGATAAAGCAAAAAGTCAACAATAAGCTATTTTAACTAAAAGTGTAAAGCATTTCAATTTTTTCTTGCATGTAAACATTTCGATTTATATTGTAGTGTCAATAGCTGTCTTTGAAATCTGTACAATACTTCACTTCTTCAAAGCATTCCTTTTTCAATTCAGGTTTTGTTTTGTCAAAACAGTAACAATATTTCAAGGGCACAATTAATATTTAGACTGATGTTTCAAATAAATAACTTCAGTTGCCAACTGAATTAGTTTAGAATGCATGGTTAGTAAAAATATAGCATGTTGCAAAAATATGTCTTTTTTTTGTTTGCTCTAGAGACTGTCATATGCAAGTGACATATATAATGTAGCATATATAGAGCAGATAGCTTATGGATTCAGGTGAAAATAAATTATGCTTATTAATTAGCAGTTTCATTTAAGTTCACAAGTAATTTGGGGACATTTCAGTTGAGTTTCCAGGAATGTGTAGTCCAATGTGAGTAATTGAGTCCACATTTTTTTTTCATAAACATGTGTCACAATTCATTAAACAAAGCAGAGTCTAACATATGTCTAATAATCATTATAAAGACAAATAATAGTAATTTCCTAGCTTTTCAAACTTTCTGATATCGCAAAATGTTGACAGTAAGCTATTTTAACTGGAAGACTAAAATATTTCAATACTTCCTTGTGAATATACATTTTTACTTTTACTGTAGTATCAAGACCCGCGGTGGTGGTGCTGCGGTAGCATTGTCGTCTCAGTAAGACGCTGTCTGGTTCGAGTCTCAGCTAGAGCGTCTTCTGCGTGGAGACATGCATGAATGGGCGTACCTTCGTTGAAGGTTGTGCATCAGGCCTGGCAAGCCGGTACGTAAAAATCAACTGCCAATCATTAGCAGACCGGAGTTCTGCTGTGGCGACCCCTAACCGGGAAAAGCCGAAAGACACAAACAAACTCTTACTGTAGTATCAAGAACTGTCTTTGAAATCAACGCATTACTTCTTTCAAGTCATTCATTTTACAATTCAGATTATATTTTGTCAACATGTCAGTAGCATTTCGAGGGCACATTTAATATTTAAACTGATATTTTAAATGAATAGCTCTCAGTTACCAAGTGAGTTTGTACAGAGTGTGAGGTAACTGCAAAGATAACATGTTGCAAAAAGTAATATGTATCTTTTCATGTACACTAGAGACTGACAATTTCAAGCAACATATAAAATGTAATTTTTACAGTGCAGACAGCTTTTGGAATCAGCATGTTAAACAGAGTAATACTTTTTAATCAAGCAGCTACATTTAAGTGCACATGTAGTTTGGGAACATTTCAGTTGGGTTTCCAGGAATATGTCATCCTATGAGGATAAATCATAAAATATTTACAAATAGTCCTGTTATGTATTCATTTTACCTTGCTTAGGTTGTTTTTTATTTTAATAACTAAAGAACATTACTTTTTTCTTATTATTTGTTATTTATCTGTGAGGCTAAATGCGCTTCACAGGTGTCCTTAGAAACTGCAGCAATTGTTTACTGTTGCTATGGCAACGCAAATAGAATGTGAAGAAAGCTTCACTTCTCTTAACCAACAGTACATTTTTCCCTCCATTTTTTTTTTTTACATATATATTTGTGAATACTAAAAGGAAATAATTCAAAGGACATATGTACATGAATGGAACATTTCAGAGTTAATCACGAACATGTCCCCAATCCCAATAAGCATAACAGTGACTATCATTAATCTAATAAATATTGTAATAACAATGAATTAAGTTCACTATTCCAATTAGTCTACCTTAAAACTAGATTATTTTAGATGATTATTTATCTATGTATAGATAGGGAGTTATTAACTATATACAGACTATATTAGTATAGTGAATAGGAGAGAATTTAGAAAGGGAGACAAGATGCAGTTAAAATAATAATGAGAGAAGAGAGAGAACGAAAAGAGAAAATACACATATACTATGTATGTTGATTTACAGTTAAATATTTTATGTGCTATATAACCCTCCTTCTGTGAACGAAAAGTACCCTGTTTTCCACACCCGAAGTAATGTGAAAACTCTCATGTGTCATCTATTTTCAAAAAATATAGATTCCAGTAGTTAGTTACCTTTGTTTTAAAATTCCAATCAGTAAAATTGGTCCTTTAAAGTAATGATAAAACAATTCATATCATAGTAGATGCTTTGAGAGATTTGGCTGGAACAGTATCAGTCTTTTGCTTCTTCTTTTTGACGTCTGTCCAGACATTTGTTTTTTTTTTTGTTCACTTGAGAGAAGGTGACATCCAATCTATATCTTCTAGTAAAGTAATCACATTATTAGTTTTAATAAATGAAGAGGCTTCCTCTAAGTCAATAAAAGTCCTCATCTCGTTGGCATACAGTATTCTTATCTTAGCTGGATATGCAAGTTGTGCCTTGATGTTATTTTGTTTCAGAAACTTTATCATTGGCCACACTTTTTTCCTTTGTTCCATTATTCAAGATGAATAGTCGTTATCAAATCTTATCAGGCTCTGTTTATATTTTAGAGGTGCCTTCCACCAAGCAGATCTTGAAATCAGTTCCTTGTCCAAGTATGAAAGAAATTTGATAATTATTGACCTAGGAGAGTTTGAGTTAGTGGCAGGTTTCCCAAGAGCTCCGTGCGCCCTTTCAATGCCAAAGGAAAGTCCTACTTTTAAATTTAAAAAGTCAGGGATCCAGCTTGATAAAAAGGAAATAATATCCTCACCTTCTGTGTTTTCAGGTAATCTGAAAATCCTGATGTTGTTTCTCCTCTCCCTATTTTCCAAGTCATCTACTTTATTAACTAACTAAGTGTTTTGTTTAAGAAGCAGTTCTTTCTGTATTTCCTCTTCCTTAAGTCTGCTTTCCAAGTCATTTAGTAAAACCTCTATTCCTGTTATCCTTGTCTGGTGTTATTCTAGCATTTTCTTGAGGGTGACAGCCTGTTTTTGACTGCTTGTTTTAAGATTTTATAGGTTCTCTTTAAAATCACCCATCTTAAAAGACAACTTCTGCAGGGTTTATGTCATCTGCAGTAGTTCCTTTTTTAAGGCAGCATCCTGGTGAGAATTCCTTGAGTTGCTCATTTTAACAAGTGAATATCTCTCCAAGCATTTTGACAGGAAATTATTTGTAAAACTTCACCAATGTTTCTAATTATATAAACGAGTCCTTTATCTATAAGATTTTATACTTTGAAGAAAAAAAAAAATATTTTTTCCTGTCTTATTTAACTAGTTATGTGGAGCTCTAAAATACTGCTGCTTTCAGTTAGCCATTCAGGCTCTACCCCCTCAATTTGTGAAACTTGTCTTAACAAGGAATGGGCCCCAGAGTGCACTAAACAGTCAGGAGTGAAACAGTGTAAGAGACCTCATTCCTGGATAAATTTCATTGCTAAGTACCTCACTGTCCTCTTCAGTCAGATCTGACCATACACTATTCCCTCCCCCACTCCTTTAATCTGTCACTTCTACTTTCATGGTTTCTGTTTCACCAAAACACTTGGTCTCTAATATAAATCTGAGGGTAATATAAGTGAGTTAAACTGGCAAATTATCCTTAAAACTTGAGGTTGTCATATTTAATTTTCTTAAATCATTACCAGCTTATATTTTCTACTTTTTGTAAATCCATCCACCCTTTGCCAAGCTGAAATTTATAACAGCGCACAAGAGTTCAGATTATATGTTTAAGCACTTAAAGTATTCTGAATTCATCCCCTGTCACTGCATATCTTGGTTCTGTTTCACCTTGATATTTTAATTCTAAAATGTTTGTGCTCAGTTCTTACTGTCCTTTCACCTTGCTTAAATATGCATACTTTGTTTGGTAAAAAATTTTGTTCAGTAGGCTATCTTTGCACTTGCTTATTATATATAGTTATTTACTTGTCGCATGTTATTAGTCTTGGCACAGTTTAGATATTTACCAGACATTCTGCCTCCTCTTCATGCCTGCAGTTTTGTAAATCGTGTATCGTTTGATATAATTCTCCTCCCAACTAGGAGTAGTGACCGAACATTCTTTATGAGTAATTCTTACCCAAGTATGTGATGTCTGTGCATCAATCATGGCAGGTGACCCATTTATTTTGGAGTCTGTCTTACAAAATAAGAAGAAAGCTGAACATTACAGGAAATCCAAAGCACTGTTAATAAAAACAAACAGATATATCAAGCTATTAACTATTTCCCTAATAGCTGATGTCATAGAGTCGGAACCAGGAACTGTGCTGTAAATAAAAAGTGTGTGTGTGTGTGTGTGTGTGTATATATATATATATATATATATATATATATATATATATATATATAGGTTCCATTTAGTACATTGAATTTATGTTTCAAGTGCATCTTGTCAAAAATACACACTTGTGTGAAAATAAAAATAAAAGTAAAAAAAGAAAAGAAGAAATAAAAACACCCAGTTTGCATGTAACAGTTGTACATCAACGTTTAGTGTTGATGTACAACTAAGCAAACTAGTGCTAAGATCGTGGTACAGTGGGGATAAGGGAATATTCCCTTTTCCCCCACTGTAGTGCGATCTCGGAGTTAGAATATTAAAGTAGGGGGGTGCAGGGGGGCTTGCTCCCCTGCAAAAGATTTTTTGGGGGGGGGTAACCGATCCAGCGACTACACTTCAGCAAAAGTGCAGTTTTGTTGAAGTGCACGTTCGCTGAAGTGGGGATCTACTTTTCTTTTTCAAAGAAGTGTAATTTCGATGAAGAAAAGTAGACACGCACACACACACACATATATATATATATATATGTGTGTGTGTGTGTGTAAAAGAAGTGAATGTTTTAGTCCCTGTAATGCAACTGCTGAATCCTACACAAATGCACTCTATAAGCACTTAAACGAGTGCATGGATCGTGCTATCCCAAACAGAATCAAGATGCTATCCTCCAAAAAAAAGGAAGCCAATCTGGTGGTCCCCTGTCATAAACAAACTGTACAACAGAAGGGAAGAAACTGTTGCAAAAAATAGTAAAATCCCATGAGTGGAGGAGCTCCCTGGTCAGCCTCAGTAAGAAGCTGAGATCCCTTATAAGATCCTCCAATGCTAGCTATGAAAACAAAATCGCCACTAATTATAAGGACAACCACAAAGCATTCTATAGCTATTTCATGAATATCGATGGCAACACCCAGATCTGCTCTGAGTTACAGCACAATGGCACAAAAATTACAGAACCAACTGATATTGCCAACATCCTGACAAATAGGGCCCATATCTATACAGGAGGAATGCAGAGTCCCTGCAATCACAACTATGCAGGTAAAAGCTGCACTCTCTAAAGCCAAAAAACATAGCATCCATGGGACCGGACAACATCCCAGGCTGCGTTTTACACAAACTTCAGAAAGAACTGGCTCCCCACTTAAGCACCATGTTCAATAATAGCCTCGCATCAGGCTTTGTGCTCACTGAATGGTGCACAGCAACAGTTATCCCACTCCACAAAGGGGGAGTCACCATTGATCCTGGAAACTATCGACCTATTAGCCTGATGAGCCTGGTCTGCAAGGCCATGGAACGTATCATCATGGAACTCATAAACAAAGACATTGGTAACCTCCAAACTCTGGATCCCACCCAGTTCGGGTATGTGAAAGGCAGATCATGCCTTCTGAACCTGATCGACTTCTTTGAGGCAGTCACCAAAGCCGTAAATGAGGGTAAGGTGGTTCACACAGCCTATTTTGACCTCGCCAAGGCTTTCAACACTATCCCCCATTCTGGAATTATAACTAAACTCACTAAACTAGGTATAAATCCCTATGTCACAAGATGAGTTGCCAACTGGCTCACTGAAAGAACCCACAATGTAAAAGTTGCAGACTCCAAATCTGACCTCAAAGCAGTGACAAGTGGAGTACCAAAGGGTTCCATCCTGGGACATCTCCTGTTTGGTATCTACTTCTCTGAAGTACAGGCTAACACAGAAGGCCTCTGGCTAATGAAGTTCGCAGATGACTGCAAACTAGGAGCCATAGTCAAGTCCTCAAATGATGTGGACATCCTACAGAAGGGCGTCGCTGAGACAGATGCCTTGTGTCAGAGCCATGGCCTCCAGCTCAGTGCCAAAAAGTGCAGTGTCATCCCCTATGGTAAAAACTCTGCAACTATGAACTACCACATAGCAATCTACTTAACACCAAATGTGTGTTGAGACCTTGGGACCTAGGTGGACAGTAGTCTCTCCTTTGACAGTCACATCGCCACAGTAGTCAGGAAGGCCTTCTACATGGCACACAACATCATAAAAGGGTTCTCATCCAGGAAAAAAGAGGTCATTGTTCCCCTCTACTCAGCACTCATTAGACCCATTATAGAGTACAATGCCCCTTTTGGAATGTACCTCACAAGACATCTGCAGCAGCTGGAAAGGCCACAGAAGTACCTCACAAAGTGGGTTACTGGCCTCAAACAAATGCCCTACGCTGACCGCCTCAAAACACTCCAGCTTTACTCCATAGCATATCGCCTACTCTGAGGTGATCTCTGCCTAACATATAAAGCTATGTCAAACCCAGACCTGTTGGACATGATACATCTGAAGAAATCCCAATCCCTCTGAGCTACATGCTCTAGGGACCTAAACCTTGTCACCACAATAAACAGGACATGCTGGAGGGATAGATTCCTGTCCCAGAGACTTCCCATACTCTGCAACAGGCTACCCATCTATGTCAAGCAAAGTTCTTCATTAGCACTCTTCAAGAAAAATCTTGATGAGTGGATGGGAAATAGGAACTACACCCCGGGGATCACTTCTGTGTCTCTGCTCGACAGTGGCACAGGAAAATAACTTTCTTGGGTGGCGTAAGCCAGGGAACTTTGTTGGCTAGGCTTATGTAGGCCCTTGGGCCGATAGCCTAGTACCTACCTATGAACTACCCTGTATAAATTCTTGCTACAGCTCCTAAGAGATACTGATTGTCATTTAAGCAGTTCTCTGCAGTTCCCTCTTGCAGTGGCTTAAATGATTGCTGATGTTGCTTTCTAGGATCATTTGACTCCCCAACTGCAGTACTAAGCATGTCCCCTAACAGCTTGCACTAGGAGAAGCTGCTCTATTCATCATCTGTTTGCTTTGCCTCTGTCTCATATGGTACATGTTTCATGTCACGACATACTTAATCAGTATGATAAGCGTAAATATTAAACAGCTAATTCAGATTTGAAGTTCTCATAAATCCTCTTTCTATGCATATTTAGTTAATTCTTATGCATTAAAAATATGAATAGAGTGTGCTTTCTGCACACCATGACAGTTATCAGTTATAGGAATTATTACAAAATCATTATGTATTTCTTTGATACTGTTTATTTTTGCATTGGTCCTTGACTATGTTATGATTCTGGTGGTGAAATGGGAGCACGCTAACTATCCTGCCTTTGCTTCCACACTACACAAGATTTGAAAATAAAACAGATTTGCTTGCTGATCCTTCATCTCTATCCATGTGCTTGTTGATATGATTTGGGTAGCCAAACACTCAGATGCTGTTGTGTTTTTTCTTCATACATTCTGATTTTACTAAAAAGTGCAATTTGCATATAATTTCACAGGATGTAACTTCTGAAACCACTAACAAGTAAATTTATTTTTTATTTTTTATTTTTATTTATTTTACATTTGTTAACCGGGCTAGTCTAGCTGGATATATTTCCATTTTCAGTAGAGGCCCGGGGAGAAAAGCTCCACATATAGAGATCAGAGATATATCATGAGCTCAATTAACAGATTACAGGCTGGTAGGACTTAGACAATGAATATTGTTACCCAAACAAGAATAGGACTTAAAAATTTCTAGACAATCTAAATGACATCATAATGAATATTATTACATAGTTTAAAACAAGAAAAACTCAAGATCTCACTGAATGAGGCAAAATCATTATATTCTTCACTGTTGTTACCAAACTGCCATTTTTCTATATTTGCCTGTAACAATTTGAAGAAAACTTTCAAGGCTAGATACATTTCAAAGGATGCATTTCTTTGTGTGGGCAAGTTAATAGAAGAACCTGCATGACTTGTACTAGCCTTTGGGATGTACCACAGAGGATTATGATGGGGTTGCATCCCTTTTCCCTCTGTGGGCAAGTTAATAGAAGAACCTGCATGACTTGTACTAGCCTTTGGGATGTACCACAGAGGATTATGATGGGGGTGCTGATAATAACCAGCTTATTATGTATACAGTCAAGAAGTCCATCTTGAAAGTGAACTTTGAGAGGTGAATCTTGACATTCATGTTGAGACCACATAGTAAATGGTTATGATCAGAGACAGATCATATTACTTTGTAGTGCATGTAGCTTTACTGGCTCCATGTACTTCTAGTTATATATAAAAAAAGCACTGTTTTGCTGTGTGATTCATTTGATTATGTTACAAAAAGCCAGGGAGTCATTACTGGCAGAGACAAATCCGTTTTTAATCTGCCACTGTCATCTGATAACCAGTGCTGGCAAATTTAACTGCCTAGCATTATACCCACTCTTAAAAACTGAAGCAGGGTGCTTAACATTAGTTATGATTGGGTCTCATTCTATAGACCCGCTTAACTCCATGTCTTTTTCATGATATTGGAGTGTAATCAACTCTCTTGATGCACTACAGTAGGAGTAATTATCCTCAAGCTCCAGTCCTAATTTTTTTTTTTTTTTTTTTATTGGATTTTCAATTTGTAAAATAATCAGAGCAATATTTACAGTCCAAGATTTATGAATGTAATAAATGAAAAAATGTCCACTAAATCTCACACTCAAAGCCACAAGGCATTCTATAGTTATGTCAAGAATTTAAATGGCAATGCTCAGATCTGCTCTGAGCTACAACAGAATGGCATTAAATATACTGATCCCAAGGATATTGCCAATATCCTGGCAGATCGATTCAGTGCCAACTTCACCCCCCCCTCACCCCCTAAAGGGCCCATCTTAGTACCAAAAGATTGCCAAATTCTGGTACGGACACGCAGGTAAAAAACACACTCTCCAAAACTGAGAATACAGTATCCATGGGACCAGATGTCATCCTGAGCTGTGTACTACATGAACTACAAAATGAACTGGCACCTCACATAAGTGTCATGTTTAATCATAGCCTCACCTCAGGCTTTATGCTCAATGAGTGGCACACAGCTACAGTTATCCCACTCCACAAGGGGGGATCCAGCTTGGATCCCAGGAACTATCGTCCCATCAGTCTGACGAGCCTGATCTGCAAAGCCATGGAACACATTATCATGGAACTTATAAACAATGTCACTGGCAACCTTCAAACACTGGACCCCACCCAGTTTGGTTTCGTAAAGGGCCGATCTTGTCTTCTCAACCTGATTAATTTCTTTGAATCATTCTCCAGAGCTGTGGACGAGGGTAAGGTGGTCCACACAGCCTATCTGGACCTCACCAAGGCCTTCAACACCATTCCCCACTTAGGAATCATAGATAAACTTACTAAGCTGGGCATTAATCCCTACATCACTCGATGGGTTGACAACTGGCTAGACTAGACTCAGACAACATTTGACACTAAACTGGCTATGTCAATGTAGCAAACTTGATGAACTCTCCTCTAGATTGAGTGAAAAACAGTAAATGTTAAGTTGTCTATCTCGCCTTCATTCTTGCTGGATGGGTTAGGAGCCGATCCTCGGCTCTGACTCGGCCAATACTAAAGCTCGAGAGCTAATTCCACCGGCTCGAGGCTCCCCTATATCCCACAATGCTAGGCGGTAACTACCCAGATCTCGTTTGCCGCTTAGCTGACGAGGTGCTTTTCTACCGGCTCTGGCAGGTTAGTGAAGATTTCATTCTAAAATTTTCAATCTTAGACCCCTTTTCCTGGTTTGACAACTTTGTTGCCCTTAATTCCTTCTCTTATTCCCCTTTAGTTTTAGGCCTTAGGCCCCTTCTAGTCTCCTTGTGTGACTGGTATTTTATTTTTAATTAAGGCCTGTGTGTGTGTGTGTGTGTGTGTGTGTGTGTGTGTGTGTGTGTGTGTGTGTGTGTGTGTGTGTGTGTGTGTGTGTGTTTTCTTGGACCTTTTATTATGTCTAAGGAATCTAAGGTCTCAGGCTTCAAGAAGTGTGACTCGTGCTGTCAGAAAATGTCTCTGACAGACAGTCACACTTCTTGTGTGTATTGCCTGGGACCTTTGCACCTGCAGGACTCTTGTGCTGTTTGCCATGGTTTTAGCCCTAGAGTCCTGCAGGAATGCAAGAATAAGTTAATCTTGCGTGGCTTATTAAAGCCTGAATGCCCCCCGACTCAGTCTGTGTCGGGGAAGCCTTCTAAAACTTCCAAACAGTCGGCTCCGGTTTCTAAGTCGACTTCTGGAAATGTGAAGTCTGCTTCGACATCGGCTCCGGCCGGAGCCGATGTTTCCAAGCCTCATACTGTTACCTCGGCTCCGGCTGGAGCCGAGGTTGATAAAACAACGTTGGTTCCGATACTCTTATCGGAGCAATCTTCTAGGAAGAGATCTAGATCCCCCTCTATCGGCTCCGTGCACTCGGCACCAGGATCCCCTCTTCTTTCTGAACGGAGCCATAGAACACATTCCTCATGGTCTTCCAGGCTATCTGACCACGATTTGCAAAGGGTAGTGAGTAGACTTCTCAAGTCCGAGGCACTGGCCCAAATGCTGCATAGCCTGACTCAGCAGTCAGTGGCTATTTCCGTTCCCCAATATATTCCTCCTCCGACTCCTTTGAGTTCGGAGCCAGGGCTTGTCGGAGCCATGACTGTCGGTGCGTCAGATCCGATACCTTCCCTTTTGGCTCCTGCTCCGATCTCCTCCTTGGAGGGATCTCAGCGCCGAGCTTCCCTCGTCGGCTCCGAGGGGGCGAGTGGCATTGGACCCTTGTCCGACCCCTCTCTCCCTCTCTGGGCTTCGGCGCTGGTGAGTTCGGCTCCAACATCGGCCTCGGAGCCGTCCCTGTCGGTGCCGGGGGGGTCCTTGTCTCTTCGGAGTGGGGACCTCCGGCCTTGCCTGATAGGGGTGCCTTCGAAGTCATGCGGAGCGTGCTAGAACCAGTGTCTGCCCCACAGTTGGCTCCGTCAGCTCCTCCATCTACAGTGCCTGTGGTGATTTCTACCCACCCCCTTGCATTAGACCGCAGAGAGCCAACTCCTCAAGTTTCCCCATTGGGAATTTCCTCCTCTTCCGAGGCCTCTCCTGACCCGGTAGGAGATCCCCCTAGGAAGAGGCAGTGCAAGAGGAAGCACATTGACTCCCCTGAGTCTATTACCTCTGACACTGACTTACAGGAATCTGAAGGTTCCCCTCGATCTCCCTCTGAGGATGTCTCCTTTGCTGACATCCTTGAGATCCTGAAACAGAGGGGGAACTGGCCAGCCCTTAACCCTTCGGAGGATGAGTCAGTGTATCTTGAGGCGTTTGGCTCTCGCCCTTCTACCTCCTGGGTGTCCCCTCCCTTTGACCCCCTTATAGAAGTGGTGGCAAGGAAGGCCTGGATGGCTCCTGATTCAGTGGAACCCACCCCGAGGAGGCCATCTAAATTTATTACTGCCCCTAGAGATAAAGATTTTTTATCCAAAGGTGTCCCCGTTGATGCCATGGTGGTGGCTGCGGCCACTAAGAAGGAGTTAGCAGATCCTTCGGTTCCTGTCCATCCTCCTAATAAGGAATCTAGGACCATGGACAGGTACGGTAAGCGGATGTTCTCATCAGCGACCTTTTCAATGCGGTGGCTGAACTACTTATGCAACTTCACTCGTCTCCAGAGAGATTTACTCAAGGATATGAGTGAAGTGATAAAGGATCCTACAGCTGAGGGGTTCCAAGACAGAATGAACTCCCAGTTGGCAACCCTGAATTCCATCGTTAACTCCTCCATGCGGCTTGTCTCATATGCTGCGGATGGGGCGAGTAGAGCCGTAGGCACAGGTGTTGCCTTACGATGTCACGCCTGGATGCGGCTGTGCAACTTTGCGGACCCTTTCAAGGCGTCCTTCACCAATTCTCCCTTTGATGGATCATCCTTGTTTGGTCCACAGGTGAAGGATACATTGACCAGGTGTGAGGTAGAGGGTAGGACTCTCTCTGCCGTAGGAGTCCATTTTTCTACCCCTTCCAGACCCTATCACAAAGGTCAGAGGGGAGGAAAGATGTGGTTCCGTAAACAATCCCAGGGAGTCTCATCTGACGCACAAGGTCGATTCCCCTCTAGAGGCAGAGGGGGGAATAATAATAGATGCCGCCCTAGAGGCAGAGGAGGTCCGCAAAACCAGGGTAGCAGAGAAACGTTCTCTGATAAACCCTTTTAGCATCCCTGAGGGGCTGCCTGGCTATCCACCTTCGGAGGCAGTTGGGGAAAGATTATCCCTGTACCCAAAAGCCTGGCTTTCCCTTACTCAAGACAAATGGATACAGTCGAACATATCCGAGGGTTACAAAATTCCCTTTATTCACATCCCATCCCAACCCAAAGGATCCCTTCCAGATGTTCCACCCAGTCTAAGGGAACAAGCAGCATTAGAAATTTCAAAGCTGCTATCAAAAAGAGCTATCCAATCAGTCCCAGCAGACCAGCAAGGATCCGGAATCTACTCCAAATTCTTTTTGGTACCAAAGAAAACAGGGGACTGGAGACCCATACTGGATCTCAGCAACTTAAACAAGTATGTCAGGAAAACAAAATTCCGGATGGTCACGCTACAGTCCATTCTACCCTTCTTGGGTCAGGACAATTGGATGTGCTCGATAGATCTTCAGGACGAGTACTACCACATCAAGATGAACAGACGCTCCAGGAGATTCCTCCGCTTCAGGCTGGGAACCAGTCACTACCAGTTCAGGGCCCTGCCCTTTGGTCTCACTACAGCCCCCCATGTGTTTACCAAATGCATGGCAGTGGTCGCGGCTCACTTGAGACATCAAGGATTCCAGGTGTTTCCATATTTAGACGACTGGCTCCTTACCGTCACCACCAGACATCAGCTTCTTCTATCCAGGGACTTCACCATCCAAACTTGCCAAGCTCTAGGCATTTCAATAAATTTAGAAAAATCTGCCTTGTCGCCTTGTCAGTCTATTACCTTTATAGGCGCCACCTTAGACACACTCAATCTTTCAGCCAGACTCACAGAGCAGAGAGTGTCAGACATTCGAAAACAAGTTTCCCTTCTCTTACAATGCAACAAAGTCAAAGCCAGACTAGTTTTGAAGGTGTTAGGACTAATGGCAGCAGCTATTCCCCTTCTCCCCTTAGCTCGCTTCCACATGAGGATCCTCCAATGGATGCTGTTTACTCAATGGTCCATTCAACAGCTCCCGATGTCCCATACCATATTGATAACTCAATCATGCAGGAATCAACTGTCTTGGTGGATCACATCACCTCAGGTTCTCCGAGGAAGACCCTTCACTCTTCCCCCCCCAGTCGCCACGTTGACAACAGACGCCTCCCTGATCGGGGGGGGGGGGCATTATCAGGACAGGACAGTCCAAGGCACATGGCAACCTTCCGAGTGCCACTTGCACATAAATGTCTTAGAGATGAGAGCAGTGCTTTTAGCGTTGCAAGCCCTTCACGACTCTCTTCCCACTGGGACTATTGCAATTCAGATGGACAACATGTCCGTAGTGTGGTACATCAACAAACAAGGCGGAACCAGATCATACCCTTTATGTCGAGAGGCCCTCAGACTTTGGCAATGGGCGATCTCTTCTCAGCGTTTTCTGATAGCAACGCACATTCCCGGGAAATCCAACGTTATTGCAGACAAACTGAGCAGGGCAATTCTCATGCCCCATGAGTGGTCTCTAAAGAAATCAGTTCTAGAAGAAGTATTCCTAAGATGGGGCCAGCCTTGCTGCGATCTTTTTGCTACTCCCCAAAACAGCAAGTGTCACGACTTCTTCACTCTCTTCCCGTTACCAGGCCATCCCACCAGAGACGCTCTAGTCCACGATTGGCCCCAGGGACTTCTATATGCCTTTCCCACTGATATCTCAACTAATTCAGAAAGCCATCACTTTGAGAGTGACAATGATCCTCATTGCCCCTTACTGGCCTCGACAGATATGGTTTCCATTTCTTCATCGTTACCTTTTGGAGCAGCCTTGGCATTTGGACCCAGTACCAGATCTGTTAACCCACCAATCAGGTCAGCTGCACCAATCTCTGCTTTCTCTAAACCTCACAGCGTGGTTTCTCCGATTCCGACCTTAGCCAGGCTTCCCTCAATATCTCGCTCGGTCCGAGATATCTTGATTGCCTCTCATAAATCTTCTACCCGGAAGATTTACAGTAGCAAATGGAAACGCTTCTCTTTTTGGGCAACATCAAGAAACATAGATCCCTTTACTGCACCTATCCAGTCTATTGTAGACTTTCTAGCAGAACTCTTTCATTTAGGATCATCTGCATCTACCATTAGAGTTCAATTGGCTGCCATATCTAATTTTCATGTTGGTGTCTCGGAGTCTAGCATCATGGCTCACAAACTCTGTAAAGCCTTTTTAAGGGGCGTATTTCTTCTCAAACCTCCAATCAAAGATCCCCCACCTCAATGGGATTTAAACTTGGTTCTGGCATCCTTAATCCTTCCCCCCTTCGAACCGGCGGCTTCATGTTCTCTGAAGTTGTTTTCTTGGAAGACACTTTTTCTGGTAGCTATAACTTCAGCGAGAAGGGTATCTGAACTCCATGCTCTGTGCAGTCGTCCTCCTTACTTTGTGTTTCACAAAGATAGGGTATCCCTCCGTACTAATCCATCCTTTTTACCTAAAGTTTCCTCTCAAGCAAACCTAAATCAAATTATTGATCTCCCCGTCTTTTTCCCTAACTATTCAAACAGGTCGGAACAAAAGCTACATTTTCTGGATGTTCATCGCCAACTTAGATATTACTTAGACAGGACTAAACAATTCAGGAAATCTGATCAATTGTTTCTGTCATATGCGGAAGGGAAATTGGGCCTTCCAGTTACTAAAGTATCCCTCTCTAGATGGCTCACCTCTACAATTACCTTCATCTATGAGATCAGACATCAAAAACTACCCTCAAGACCTAGAGCTCATTCAACGAGGGCATTAGCTACATCCCTAGCTTTTCAGGATAGGCTGCCAATAGATTCCATTTGTGCAGCAGCCACCTGGGCTTCTCCTCATACCTTCATTTCACATTACAAATTGGACATGGTCTCCAGAAGCCGTGCCAACTTTTGTTCCACTGTTCTCAAGAGTCTCTTCAGATAGGCCACCCGGGATAAGGTGCTAGGGACGCGGTCCCATCCAGCAAGAATGAAGGCGAGATTGACAACTTAACATTAAGAAGTTATGTACCTACCATAACGTTCCATGTTAGTTGTCTTCTTCTCGCCTTCTTTCTTCCGTCCCACCCTCCTTCCCCCAAGCCTGGACAGACCGATAGGAATTCAGTTTGTGTTCCTCCTCTGGAAGTCGTCATTCCCACACGTTCTTCCACCTCCTTTTCTCCTTTCTTAGGTCTGCGATACCTTTCACGCAGGTTGTTATTGAGGTGGGTTTCCCTTCTCCATTCTATGGAGACTAGGGTTGCTTGGTATAGCTATCAAACGAGATCTGAGTAGTTACTACCTAGCATTGTGGGATATAGGGGAGCCTCGAGCCAGTGGAATTAGCTCTCGAGCTTTAGTATTGGCCGAGTCGGAGCCGAGGATCGGCTCCGAACCCATCCAGCAAGAAAGAAGGCGAGAAGAAGACAACTAACATGGAACGTTATGGTAGGTACATAACTTCTTATTTAGCCAACTGTGTCACTTAATCCTGACCTCTGACCTACACTTGGGATTATCTCTATCCTTGGAACTTGTATAACTAATTTAGGTATGTAATCACTGTAAATATTGTATCTGCAATCTTAACTGAATGAGTTAAAATAGTATTTTAGTTTACCTGTGTTACTTAATCCTGACCTAGTCTCAGGATTATCTCTAACCCTGGAACTTCTATAACTTGTTTAGGTATGTAACTACTGTAAATATTGTATCTTAAACTTAACTGCTTGCTTAGGTATGGAACCATTGTAAATGTTGTATCTTAAACTTAACTGCTTACCTTGGAGCTTTTCATCCCGGGCTTCCTCTGAAAATGGACATGTATCGAGTCGGACTATCCCGGTCAACAAATGTAAAATAAAATAAATAAATAAGAGGAAAGATTCTTCCTTTTGGAGATATAACCAGCAAGAAGCACACTATATGTTTACATTGTGGGAATGTTCTAAGGCTAGGCATCGCAGGACTTAGGTTTATATAATTTGTAATAAATTTTGTTGATGAAATGAAATTCAAGTGGGAATCATGGAGCCTTGGCATTAATTATAAACAAGAACAGCTTTTTCCTGACCAGGCACGTTAAAGTAATTGCAATAAGTGTTCCAAAAAGTGTTACTGCTGCAGAATGGCAACCCAGTCATCAGCCGCATGCAAAAGCCTTTTCAAACAATACTACTACATTTTATTAAAAAGAATCCTGTAGCCTCCTTAACTCAGATAAAAAAGTAAACTCAAACTCAACTCCCTCTTAAATCTACTTTAACAAGCGTAGGATAAATCTTAAATCTACTTTAACAAGCATAGGCTGCCAAACCTTCCCTTCCCTCATGACACACCAAATCAAGCTCTTGAAACTGCTACAACCTTGCGCATCATTATTTGAGCATCACCCAAAAACATCAAATATAACTATAGTTAGGAGCCAAGTTCCGAAGGCTGGATGAATTGCAAAGGATATGCATGGGTTAGACCAGGACCAACATAAGCTGTCCCAGTGTCCCAGAATTACATTTATATGGAAAGAGGTATCCAACATTTATAACAAGATTTATGGGTGTCCCCTCTTCCCAGAATAGGACTGGGTTTGCTTTCACACAAACAGTTTTACTAATTTTCCATGAACTTTGCAGTATTGGTCAATGGAGGTAGCACTGATTTCCACACTGTTAATTGCATTGTCATGGAAACATTTACACTTACTATTCCATGGTGGTTGCAGCAAATTTATGGCACACTCTACAAGATGTCTATCTGTTCTGGAATATTCTGAATATCTCCCTACAATTCCTTATGTTTCCAGGAAAGCTAAATTAGCCACAGTCCGTAATTCTCTGTCCAGCTTATGGAAACGAGGCCACAGTCCGTCTTAATTCTCTGTCCAGCTTATGGAAACGGGCTGTGTTTTATCTTAGATGAGTACAGTGTTAGATGGTTTGATAATAATCAGTCATTGTTGTATTAATGACTTGATGTTATGTGATCCTATCTCGCCTACATTCTGTACTGATGGGTTCGGAGCCGATCCTTGGCTCCGACTCGGCACGCTATACTATAACGAAGTCTCTTATTGGCTGAGCTATCCTACATCCCAGGATGCACCACCACTGCTTCCCTAGATCTCGTTTGCCGCTTTACAGCAAAGACGTGGTCTCGGACTTGGCTGAGCTAAGTGCTTTTTTTCTTCAAAGAATTTCTGTCAGAAATTTTTGATTCTTATACCCAAAAGCTGTTTTAACAGCTATCGTTGTTGTGTGACTGAGTTTTCTGTGATTTTTCTGGTAAACTTGTCTTTAATTTGAGGGAAAGGATCCCGTTTCAGTTAGAGGGGCCTTGCCCTCGCGCGTGTTGAAGTATTTAGTGCAAGTGTTATAGTTTAGTTAGACAAGTAATCCCGTTTATGTTAGAGGGGTTTTGTCCTTATTTACTCTTCTTTAACTAAGTTTTTGTGAAAGTTTTTGAAGTTAGTAGTAGTGTTTGTGTAAACATGTCGAAAGAGCATAGACCTTCTGGGTTCAAAAAATGCTCTAAGTGCAGCTACAAGATGTCTATAACAGACGATCACTCGTTGTGTGTGTATTGTTTAGGCCCTAAACATCTTCAGGAGTCATGCAGCGTTTGTCACGCTTTTTCTCCCGAGTCCTCCAAGAGAGGAAAAAAAAATTGATTCTAAAAGGGCTTATTACACCTTCTTTTGAGGAGGCTTTATCATCTTCCTCTTCACCATCGAAGAAAAAGAAATCGTCGGCTCGTCGGAACCGGCCACAAAGAAATCTCGGCAGGCTTCTCCATCGGCTCCACGGACTTCGGAGCCGAGGGCAGAATGGTCTGCCTCGACGCCTCCAGCCTCGACTCCTCTGGCTTCGGAGCCGACGGCTAGAGCTTCGAGAGGCGGGTCACCTTCATCGACTCCACTGTCTTCGGAGCCGATGAGAGTTGCCCGCTCAAACTCTTCCCCTTCGGCGCCGAAGTTCACTTCGGCTCTGAGGGAAATTGCTATGGTTGTGGAGTCTCCCTCGGCACCGATATTTATCGAGACCATTCGGAGCCGGTCCCCCAGTCCTTCTGAACCAGTGGAGAAGTCGACTCGAACTCGTTAGATCTCTTCTTGGTCTTCAAGAATGTCGGATTCGGACATAGACAGGGTACTTCAAAGGCTGTTTCAGTCTCCAGTCTTCCAAAAGTTGGTTTCGGCTCCAGCCCAGTCTGCTCCGGAGCCGATTGCCCACCCTGTTGTCTTGGTTCCTCCTCCAACAGCCTCGGCACTGTTGGAGTCGGTGCTGGTGGAGCCGATGGAGGTTTTCGGGTCGGCTCTGACCCTTACTCCAACCCCGCCCTTCGGGTCGGAGTTCGGTACACGGACCTCCTCGGTCGGCCCCGGGGGTGACGCTTCGGGACCGATGTTTTCGCTTCCAAGCCTCCCTCTCGGTGCGTCGGCTGCGGGAGTGCCGTCTACTGTTGTGGCCTCGGGGGTCGGACCTTCCCAGGACTCTGGGGGTCCAGCCTTCAGGGCCATGAGGAGTGCTTTGGCCAAATCTTCTTTGGCTACCTCCACCGTCTCTCCGGCACCTTCCCTTGGCACGGAGACTGGTTCCTTTGTTGTCCCCCTGTCTCAAGACAGCGGAGCCCTGAGGCCTGAGGTCACCCCCGTTGGGGGTTCTCCCCTTCCTGGAGGTCCTTCTGAAGCGTCTTTGGAGGAACCCCCAAGGAAGAGACAGTGCAAGAGGAAGCACGTCGACTCCCCTGACGAGTCTCTCACCTCGGACACCGACCTTGATGATGCGGAGGGGTCCCCCAAGTCGTCCTCAGATGATGTCTCCTTTGCGGACATCTTAGAAATCCTGAAGCAATGAGGCGACTGGCAGTCCACAAGGACGCCCTAGTCCAAGCTTGGCCCACCGGCCTGCTATACGCCTTTCCACCGGTTCCCCTTCTTCCCAAGGTGATCCAGAAGGCGATTCGCTTGGAGAGCAAGATGATTTTAGTTGCCCCATACTGGCCTCGTCAAGTCTGGTTTCCCTTTCTTCGGAAATATGCACTGGACGGTCCATGTTTCTTGGACCAAATTCCGGACCTCTTTACCCATCAGTCGGGGCAGCATCATCAGTCCCTCCACTCGTTGAGGTTAACAGCTTGGCTCCTCCTCTTCCGACCTTAGTCAGGAACCATGCTTTGGATCCGGAAGTCATACATATCTTGTCCTCGGCCCACAAGACTTCTACTAAGAAAATGTATAACAGCAAATGGAAGAGATTTGCTATTTGGGCCCAACTCCGGGGATTAGATCCCATAACTGTCCCGGTATCAGAAGTTCTGAAGTTTTTAGCTTCTCTGTTCAATCAAGGTTCTTCGGTCTCTACCATTAAGGTTCAATTGGCAGCTATTTCCAATTTTCATGAGAGCATAGAACCACCATGTTAAGTTGTCAATCTCGCCTTCATTCTTGCTTGATGGGTTCGGAGCCGATCCCTCGGCTCCGACTCGGCACTTGCTTTAGCTCGAGAACTCCTTTTACCAGCTCGAGGCAGCCCCATATCCCATGATGCAAGGCAGGAAGTACCCAGATCTCGTTTGCCGCTTCGCTTGGGAGGTCTTCTCTTTACCAGCTCCTGGTAAGTAATTCACATTTGTGACTTTTAAGCCCCTTTTAGTTAAAAACTTTTTGTTTTTGATAGTTTAACTTTAAATTTAACTTTTCTGACAGAAATCCCTGTCTCTTTTAATTTTTTAGTCAGTTAATTCCTGTCCCATCCCCTGTGAGGGTGTGTGTGTTGGTATTTTCACTAAATACCTCTTTGGTATTATTTTAATTTAATTGGACTGGTGTGTGTGTGTTTTGTTAGACACCATGTCTAAAGAGAGGGTTTCAGGTTTTAAGAAGTGTGACTCGTGCTGTCAGAAGATGTCTCTGACAGACGGTCACACTTCTTGCCTGTACTGTTTAGGCCCTCTTCACCTGCAGGACTCCTGTGCTATTTGTCACTCCTTCAGCCAGAGAGTCCTGCAGGAGAGAAGGAATAAGTTGATTCTCAGGGGTCTTCTTAAGCCGGAGGGCTCTCCGGCTAAGTCGGCCCCACAAAAATCAACTAAATCTGCCAAGACCCAGGCTTCTGTTTCTAAGCCTGTGGCCTCGGCTCCAACTCGTATAGAGTCGAGATCGGCTCCGGCTGGAGCCGATTCTGGATCCACTAAGCTTTCGGCTCCGATGGCTATCGGTGCCGAATCTGCTTTGACCACTGTGGGGTCGGTTCCAACCGGCTCCGACACCCACGTGGCACGGGCATCGGTGTTGGCTCCGATCGGCTCCGACACCGTTACTTTGGTGGCTGTGTCGGCTCCGGCTGGAGCCGATACATCGAGACGTTCTGTCGGCTCCGAGAAGTCGGTGCCGACAGGATCTGTAGTATCGGCTCCGATGGCCCATTCCAGGAAGAGGTCGAGGTCTCCTTCCTTGGAGCCGATACTTTCGGCCCCCGCCTCGCCTCTTCTACCGGAGCGGAGCCACCGGAGCCGATCTTCAAGGTCATCCAGGTTGTCAGATCATGACCTCGAGAGTGGTCAGTAGATTGCTCAAGTCACAGGTACTGGCCCAAATGCTACACAGTCCGTCTCAGCAGACGACTGTTGGTCCACACCCTGTTACAGTTCCTCCTTCAACTCTACCCCAGAGCTTGGAGTTGGAGTCTTCGGGTTTGGTTACTGCTACGGCTGGAGGACGGATACCCCTTCTGTTCCTTCAGCCCCTACTCTTATCTCCTCTTCCTTAGAGGGATTCGGTGGTCGGGCTTCCATGGTCTCCTCCGAGGGGGTGAGTGGCATCGGACCCTTGTCCGAGCCCGCTCTTCCCCTTGGAGCCTCGGCCTTGGTGAGCTCGGCTCCGACATCTGCCTCGGAGGCTTCCCTTTCGGTGGCCCCTGGAGTTCCTAGCTCTTCGGAGCGGGGCCTCTCGGATCTGCCTGGGAGGGGAGCATTCGAGGTGATGAAGAGTGTACTGGCCACTAGTATCAGTCAGCAGTCTCTTCCCGTAGCTCCTCCCTCTATTGTACCTGTTGACATCTCTGCCACTACTCTTGCTACAGGACCCAGAGATCCTCCGCCTCAGGTTTCCCCATTGGGAATTTCCCCCTCTTCCGAGGATTCTCCTGATGTTTCGGGAGATCCTCCTAGGAAGAGGACTTGTAAGAGGAAGCATGTAGACTCCCGAGTCTGTCACTGGATACTGACTTTGATGAGTCAGAGGATCCCTAGATCCTCTCTGAGGATGTCTCCTTCTCAGACATCCTAGAACTTCTGAAACAGAGGGGAAACTGGCCCACCAACAATCCCTCTGAGGATGAGTCAGTATACCTAGAGGCGTTTGGATCTCGGCCCTCCACCTCCTGGGTGTCTCCGCCTTTCGACCCCTTGATGCAGGTTATTGCTCGAAGGCGTGGACAGCTCCTGACTCTGTAGAGCCAGTCCCTAGGAGGCCTTCTAAATTTATAACTGCCCCTAGTGACAAACTATTCCTTACCAAGGGTGTCCCCGCTGATGCCATGGTGGTGGCTGCCACCAAAAGGAACTTGCAGATCCTTCTGTGCCCGTCCATCCTCCTAATAAGGACTCTAGGACCATGGATAGGTAGCAAGCGGATGTTTTCCTCAGCGACCTTTGCTATGCTCGCTGAATTATCTTTGTCACTTCACCAGACTCCAGAGAGATATCCTGAAGGAGCTGGGAGAGGTAGTTCAGGATCCTACAGCTGCAGGGGCCCAAGAAAAGATTGCTTCGCAGCTAGGAACCCTTAATTCCATTGCTAACTCCTCCATGCGGCTAATATCTTATGCTGCTGATGGAGTAGTAGAGCCGCAGGCACAGGTGTGGCTCTTAGACGCCAAGCCTGGATGCGGCTATGTGATTTTTGGATCCCTTTAAGGCGTCCTTCACAAATTCTCCCTTTGATGGGTCAGCTTTGTTTGGCCCTCAGGTGAAGGAAACCTTGACCAGGTGTGAGCAGGACGGCAAGACTCTTTCTGCTGTTGGAGTCCGTTTTCCACCCCTTCTAGGCCTTATCCCAAAGGACAGAAGGGTGGGAAGATGTGGTTCCGTAAATCCCAAGGAGTCACGCCGATTCACGTGGTCAGTTTACCCCTAGAGGCAGAGGGGTAACAACAACAGACGCTCTAGAGGCAGAGGGGTCCAAGAACAAGGGCAACAGGGAGCCTCTCCCTGAGCACCCTTTTCAGCATCACTGAGGTGTGGCCGGGCTGTCCCTCCTTGGAGGCAGTCGGGAAGACTATCACTGTACCCAGAAGCCTGGCATTCCCTCACTCAAGACAGATGGGTACAGTCGATCATATCCAAGGGTTACATAATTCCTTTCGAGGAAAGTCCCTTTCCCTCAAGTTCCCTTCCAGATGTACCACCCGGTCTAAGGGACATTGCAGAGTTAGAAATCGCAAAACTACTGCAAAAAAGAGCCATTCAGCCAGTTACACTAGACCATTCAGAGCCCGGAATCTACTCAAGGTTCTTTTTGGTCCCCAAAAGACGGAGACTGGAGACCAATATTGGATCTCAGCAGACTCAACAAGTCTGTCAGGAAGACAAGATTCTGAATGGTCACTCTTCAGTCAATTCTGCCCTTCTTACAGAAGGACAACTGGATGTGCTCAATAGATCTTCAGGATGCGTACTATCACATCAAAATTCACAGACGCTCCAGGAGATTTCTCCGCTCGGCTGGGGTCCAGTCATTTCCAGTTCAGAGCCCTGCCCTTTGGTCTCACCACAGCCCCCAGAGTGTTCACCAAATGCATGGCAGTGGTCACGGCTCACCTGAGACGTCAAGGATTCCAGGTGTTTCCGTATCTCGACGACTGGCTCCTGTCAGCCACCACCAGGCATCAGCTTATACAAGCCAGGGATTACACAATAGACCTTTGTTCTCATTTAGGCATCTCGATCAACTTCGAAAAGTCATCCTTATCGCCCTGCCAGTCTATTACCTTCATAGGCGCAAACTTAGACACTGTTCGGATGTCAGCTACCCTTACAGAACAAAGAGTTTCAGACATTCAGACTCATGTCAGGATCATTCTGGCCAGCAAGAAAGTACAGGCCAGAATGGTTCTAAAGGTATTAGGTCTCATGGCTGCGGCCATTACTCTTCTTCCCCTGGCTCGATTCTACATGCGCCTCCTTCAGTGGATGCTGTTCACTCAGTGGTCATACCAGCAACTCCCTATGCGTCACCAGATTCTGGTGACACAGACATGCAAAGAACATCTTGCTTGGTGGATCACATCGTCTCAGGTTCACCAAGGCAGGTGCTTTGTACCCCCGTCCCCGATAGCCACTGTCACCACGTATGCCTCCCTGATCGGGTGGGGGGGTCATTATCAGGGCAGGATGGTTCATGGGACGTGGCAACCGTTCGAGTACCATCTGCACATAAATGTCCTGGAGATGAGAGCAGTGCTCGTTGCAAGCCCTCAACGACTTTCTTCCCGTAGGGACAATTGCAGTCCACACAGACAACATGTCTGTAGTGTGGTATATCAACAAACAGGGCGGAACCAAGTCCTACCCCTTGTGTCGAGAAGCGCTCAGACTATGGCAATGGGCGATCTCCTCTCATCGGTTTCTGGTAGCAACGCATATCCCTGGGAAAACCAACATTCTAGCGGACAGATTGAGCAGAGCTATTCTCATGCCTCACGAGTGGTCTCTCAAACAATCCGTGGCGGAAGAGATTTTTCTGGAATGGGGTCGTCCATGTTGCGATCTTTTGCTACTCCCCAAAACAGCAAATGTCCAGACTTCTTCAGCCTCTTCCTCTATCAGGCCATCCCCAGAGACGCTCTGACCCAGGATTGGCCCCAGGGACTTCTTTATGCCTTCCCTCCATTTCCTCTGATCCCTCAGGTGATCCAGAAAGCTACCGCTTTGAGAGCCAAATTGATTCTCATTGCCCTTACTGGCCTCGACAAGTTTGGTTCCCGTTCCTCCATCATCATCTGTTGGTGCAGCCGTGGCATCTGGACCCAGTGCCAGATCTACTGATTCACCAATCCGGTCAGCTGCACCGGTCAATCCCCTCTCTCAACCTCACAGCATGGTTGCTCCACTTCCTTCCTAGCCAGGCTTCCTTTGATCTCTAACCCTGTTAGAGATATCATAGTAGCTTCACTAAAATCCTCTACCAGGAGGATTTATACGAGCAAATGGAACGTTTCTCTTATTGGGCAAAGGCCCAAAATATTGATCCTTTTACTGCCCCTGTTCAGGCAGTTCTAGACTTCTTAGCAGAGATTTTTCATGCAGGCTCCTCTTCTTCCACAGTCAGAGTTCAATTGGCTGCTATTTCTAATTTTCATGTTGGGATAGCAGATCATAATATTATGTCCCATAGGCTCTGCAGGGCCTTCTTGAAAGGAATTTTCCTACTAAAGCCTCCAATCAGGAATCCTCCTCCTCAGTGGGATCTAAATTTAGTGCTGACATCCTTGATTCTTCCCCTTCGAGCCAGCTGTTTCTTGTTCCCTGAAATATCTTTCTTGGAAAACTTTATTCCTAGTGGCTATTACATCTGCCAGGAGGGTGTCTGAACTTCATGCTCTTTCGGTTCGACCCCCCTATTTGGTTTTTCACAAAGACAGAGTATCTTTGAGAACTAATCCATCATTTTTACCTAAGGTCGCTTCAAAAAACAATCTGAATCAATCCATTGATCTCCGTGTATTTCATCCTAACTATTCAGATAGAGCTGAACAAAAGCTACATTATCTTGACGTCCACCGTCAGCTTAGATATTATTTGGACAGAACAAAAAAATTTAGGAAATCTGATCAACTTTTTGTTTCCTATGCGGATAATAAAAAAGGCCTTCCTGTTTCTAAAGTGACTTTGTCCAGATGGCTTTCTTCGGTCATCACTGAAATTTATACGATCAGGGGAAAACAGCTGTGCTCAAAACCTAAAGCACATTCAACTAGGAGTTTAGCTACTTCTGCAGCTTTTCAAGCTAGACTGCCTTTGGACACTATTTGTGCAGCTGGCACTTGGGCCACTCCTCACACTTTTGTTTCCCATTACAAATTGGACTTGGCCTCCAGGGACAGAGCCAGTTTTGGCTCTACAGTCCTCAAGAGTTTGTTCCATTGAGCCACCCAGGATAGAGGTGCTAGGGACGCGGTCCCATCAAGCAAGAATGAAGGCGAGATTGACAACTTAACATTAAGAAGTTATGTTCCTACCATAACGTTCCATGTTAGTTGTCTTCTCTCGCCTTCTTTCTTGCGACCCTCCCTCCTTCCCCCTGGCCTGGACAGACCTTGTACAAGAAACTATTATGCTAAAGACCATTCAAACCTGGTCCTTTTCCATCTGTAAGTTTTTCTTCTTCCTTTGGGAAGTATTTTTATGCTTGGTGTTATTGCCCTTTTGTCAACAAACGAGATCTGGGTACTTCCTGCCTTGCATCATGGGATATGGGGCTGCCTCGAGCTGGTAAAAGGAGTTCTCGAGCTAAAGCAAGTGCCGAGTCGGAGCCGAGGGATCGGCTCCGAACCCATCAAGCAAGAAAGAAGGCAAGAGAAGACAACTAACATGGAACGTTATGGTAGGAACATAACTTCTTATTTGAGCAACAAGTTGTGTAAAGCCTTCATGAAAGGTGCTGGGCTGCTACAGCCCCCGATATCTCATCCCGCTCCACCGTGGGACCTTAATGTTGTGTTAGGTGCTTTGACTTCTTCCCCCTTCGAACCGGCAGCAACTTGTGACTTGAAATTTCTTTCTTGGAAGACTGCTTTCTTAGTTGCAATTACATCAGCCAGAAGAGTTTTGGAACTTCAAGCCCTATGTGTCAAACCACCATACCTGTTTTTTCACAAGGATAGAGTATCCCTCAGACCGAATCCATCCTTTGTTCCTAAGGTTTGTTCTAGTTTTTGTCTGTAACAGTCATTGGAACTTCCAGTTTTCTTCCCAAAGTACTCAGATAGAGCAGAATACATCTTTCACACCTTAGATGTTCATAGGCAATTGCGCTTCTATTTGGATAGGACGCACCAAACACGGAAAACAGATCAGTTGTTTGTGTCCTTTTCGGACAATAAATTGGGCAAAGCCATCACGAAAGTCACTATTGCCAAGTGGATCAGAGAATGTATCAGTCATACTTACTTCATTTCTAATAAAGAACTTACAACCTCAGTGAAAGCTCATTCTACCAGGGCTATGGCTACTTCGGCAGCTTTTCATTCTAGGCTTGCCATTAGTGACATTTGTGCTGCGGCTACGTGGTCTTCTCCTCACACCTTCATTTCTCATTACAAAGTGGACGTGGCATCTTGGGGGCGAGCTTCCTTCGGTTCCACAGTTCTCAGGAGTGTTTTCCAGTGAGCCACCCAGGAATCAGGTGCTAGGGACGCTGTCCCATCAGTACAGAATGTAGGCGAGATAGGATCACATAACATCTTTTAGTTATGTACTTACCATAACTTTAGATGTTTGGGATCCATCTCGCCTACATTCCTAATAACCCACCCTCCTTCCCCCTACCTTGGAGATCAGAAGAGACCGGACGGTTCGAGTTCAGCCGTTTCATCTTGAAACACCTGGCAATGTTATATCAACAGTCTATGTGTGTGTGCATGTGTGCGGACAAACAAGATCTGGGGAAGCAGTGGTGGTGCATCCTGGGATGTAGGATAGCTCAGCCAATAAGAGACTTCGTTCTATAGTATAGTGCGAGTCGAGCCGAGGATCGGCTCCGAACCCATCAGTACAGAATGTAGGCGAGATGGATCCCAAACATCTAAAGTTATGGTAAGTACATAACTAAAAGTTATTGTTGTTTCTACAGTTACAAAAGTTATTAATATAATGATCTTCCCCTTTTTTCTTCAGTTATGCAATAATGTTTATCATTTAAAAAAATGTCCTTCAATCATCAAAAGTGTAAGGACTGACATAACCTTTATTTCTGTTCTGGAACATAATGGTTTCCTTCTTTGTATTTGCCTTTATCGACTGAATAACTATAATATAAATAACTTGCACAGAAGGAATCGCACATATCCATACTGAGCCTCACTTTGTTATATCATGTTACTATACTTGCTGTGTTTTGCTGTTTAGAGTCAGATGATTTACGTATATCTTGCATCTTGTTTATTATCTGTGTTCAAATTTGCAATTAAATCTCTACAATTAAAAAGTAATGTCATGCAAGTTGAATTTCTCAGTGAGTAGGAAAATCAGGATTCTATTGGAGAAGACTTTTGTGCTTATATTGCTGGTCTACAGATAAATCTTTATGAAGTTTCTGTCACAAAATTTTATTCTGCAGTGCTGAAATATTTAATGTTTTAAAGTTAACTGACAAATTCTAGAAATACTTCACTAATCAGGCATCAACTTGGAATCTTCTGCAAATTACATGCTGAATGATTATTTCAGAATGTTTATATGTTTCCTGCTATGGCTATTCTAAAACAATCCTCATGTCAGAGTAATTTATGTATTTTGCCTGCTTTCACAATGACAGACTGGAAGTATATTTATTTTTCTGTAAAAGCTGTGACTGGTTCTGTTACCTGAAGGTATCCAAACTGTCTTTTCTTAAACAGTACAAGTATCCATGATTATGCTCCAGTATTAAATTGAATAAAAATATTTTCATAACTACCTAAGTAAGTAACTAGTAATCATGTAAGAATCCCTCCTAGTTCCTTATGTGGATAGAGTGTTTTATGCCTTAACAGTGCAACTATCCACAACAAGTTTTCAGTCCTACATATCGTACATTTGGTATAAATACATCTTTCTTGTCCACCAGATTTTTGTATGTTTTTTTACTAATTCAAGATGGTTTTCACAGCTCCAGTACTTCAGCTTAATGACTTAATGTGCGGAAGCACCTCTAGTTTAAAAAAATCAGCTGTTCCTAGTGCCAGCGTAAAGAAGCTGAAATTCTCTCTCTCTTCCTTACTGCCACAGTCAAAAGTACTTTCACTCTGCAGCTTTAAGCATTCGCTTCGTAGATGTTTAATAAACTTGCAATGGGAAAATGGTGACACTTGTAGTTTGCCAGACCTACAGTCCTTACTAAAACTGAAGGAGGTGTGAACGTGGAATATTCAGACATTTTCATAAAAGTAAAAGGTCAAATAATTTGATATAGCTTGCTACTTAAAGTACCTCTGTTCTACTACAGCAAGAAGTATATCTAGCCATGGTGCTTCCTGCTGATTGGATTTCCGGCCACTTACTACCTTTGTTTAGGTAAAGCACATCGTACTGTTGTCAGGTCTCATTTATGGCATTGTTTACATGGTGGATAAGCCCTGAAATAATCATAGGCATTGTTTGTAGCAGTCCAGCTAAAGGAAGTACATGCCATGGAATATTTCATTCAGCTGGGCACTGAAAATGTGTGCTGCACTTTAAATTATCTTAAAACCACGTAGTATCCATCAAGATTTTACCCACATTAATCTTTGATTGTACTATAAATGCTAAACTTAGGCCATATGTTTTAAATGTATGCCTTTTATGTTTTATGGTGTTTATTAGTCTTCCCAAATATCTGCAGCACTTTGATAGTACAAAAAGGGAATATAAATAACATTGCTGTTAAAAATGTCCAAGCTATAACATTTTGGCAACCCACACATCTTTCTTAAAATAGCTTATCTGGAATGGAGGAAGTGATGTGAATGAAAACAGTGTTGCTGTATGACATTTTTGGTCATCTATAACTATTCTGTCATTCTGAGGGTGTAGCTATTTAGGGGGTTCTTCTTTTCTGAAAGGTGCGTTGACCTCAGTGTTGGTTGATATAAAGTAGATGTGGTGCAGAAGGTTCAGTTCTTTGTAGGAATATTTGTGCATATGGAAAGGTACAAGTCATCTCATTAAAATACATTATCAAGTTTTTTTTTCTGAATCCATTTCCCTATATTTGTTTCTTTCAAAATATGCATCCATCCAAATTACATTTAGCTAATCAGTATATATATATATATATATATATATATATATATATATGTGTGTATCTAAAACCACTGTAATGCTGGCAGCACTCAGATTGCTGACAGCATGTCATTTTAGCTCTGTGTGATAACTCATGTATATTGGCACTACACAACGTATCAGATTTTCCACTTCTGCTTTATCTGATGTTTTTTCACACTTGCTATACAGTGTTGCACCTCTCTTTGCTCACCATGTGATCTTTAATTTCCTTTAGTTGCATGCACAAACTAGTCTGTTTCTGAATATTTAATTAAATTAAACATTATATGTTAACCGCTAAATTTATTTCATTTTTGCATGCATCTCAGATACCTGTTGAGTTTCATCATCCACGTAAATCGACATTACATCTGCCAGTGATATAAATAAAAATTATCAGCTATGCAAAATATGGGTTAAGGCTCCTTGTTTGAAAGGCATTGAGGAAATTAGAAAGGCATGCTCTCCATCTGTTTCAGAATAGAAGTAGCATTCCTAGCAAGATTAGGAATGTGCCTTTTTTTACAGATACAAAAGTGCAACCTACATCTTAAGATCACAAGCAGTTAATTTTGTTTACCATCAAAGTATCAAGCACACATTCACAAATGTGCATATTATCGACACCTTTATGCGAAACCCATAATGCCGTTGTAAAATGTCACAAAAACACTAAACATCGACATTTACGACTGCTGTACAACTAAAAACAAGTGCTAACATGGGTCAAAAAGGGGGTGAGATTTTGCGGTTCAGAACATCGGTGTTCGGCATTTTCAACAGTCGCAGGTCGGAGTTCGCATTTGCGGTGTCAAGCAGTGTGCACTCCACATTTTGATTGCAAACTGTTAATTACATAAACACTATTAAAAAGGTAGTTAACAGTATATTATGACAGCTTCTCAAACATTTCGGAAATATAGAGTATATTTTAGTGCATTTATTAAAACTGTATTTGCCTTAATATTGCTACAACTTAAGTGCTCAAGGTTGCACTGCATCTGAATTGTTTTAGTTGCTTTTCTGTATATATAGACTTTTTTGTATATGTAGACTAGCTACTTATTCTACTGTATTACTGCCTCTTAAATCATTTTTCAGTTGTGCACTTGCCTTGCTTCATTTCAAAAGTTTTAAATTGCTAATTTTGTAGAGTTTTAATTGCATTTACTTTTTAGGGCTACACACTCAAGTGTGTTAGCCTTTTCTGTGTTTATTTACTGTATTATTGCATTGTTTAGCCTGTTTTAACCAACCCCCCCCCCAAAAAAAAATATTATCTTGTTTGCTCGTTTCCTGCCTTTCCTAGCTAGTATACTCCAGATCCCAGGCTTTGCTGGTGTCAGGACTTTATATTCTGCGTTCAGAGCTATCCAGACCTTGCTGTGGTAGAGGGAAGTCCTACTGCTTACCAGTGGCATAGAGGAGTGTTTTCCAGCTCTGAAATTGTAATTTTATTAGCCATTTTGGGCTGGTTTGTATCCCTTTCGACTTTCTGGCTTAAAATGCGTGTGTTTGTCACATCGTACAACACCGTGGGGCTACGGTTAAACTATTCCAGGTGCCAGAAAGCCTGCTGTTCAAATTTTCCCTTAGAACTAGTTTGTTTCTCAGTAATAGCACTAAAATCTGAACCCCTGTGACTAGCACTTGCTGTAGAACCTGCTAGAAAGCACTACAAAGCCTTAAACTGATACAAGCACTTAACTCTCCTTGTTAATAAGGAAAAATTAATCATAGGCACTAAATAGCCTATAATTGCAAACTACCTTACAAAGGTAAGGGAAAACAGCTCTTGTACTTTACAAAAAAAGCACCTAAACAGGCATGTACAAGGGTCAGCGTCCGGTGATTTCTCCTGTCCAGCTGGTGAATCTGGGCATACTGGGACAATGCAGTAACTGCCTCATGTACACAGACAACCCTCTCCTCCTACCACCCAACACTACAGCCTGCAAGAGATGCACTTACATAGCCAAACTGGAAGCAAAGCTCTCTCCAGTCAAGAATGTGCTAGGCAGTCAAGAGGAGAAGGTTAACACCTGCACTACACCTCAAGCAACACATAGTCCTTCAAAACCCACACATAGCAACACTAAACCCACATCTGCGGAGGCCCTTAACATTAACCTGCCCAAGCAACAAGGACCTCCAAAGCTGAAACGCAAACAAACACCAGTCACAACCAAAGTGACACATAGCTCACAACACCAGTGTGCCACCAAACAACAGCCCCTAAGGCAAGACAACGTACCCAACACTTTAGTAATAGGTGACTCTATAGTCAGGCACACTGATGTCACACTCACCAGGCTGAACAAGGAGAAAATTACAGTCAGCTGCCTGTCGGGTGCCAAGATCCGCCACATAATGCATGCACTCAAGTCACTCCACAACAAGTAGAAATACAACTCTGTCATTGTCCATGTTGGCGTGAATGACTTGAGACGTACCTCCCTGGACTACATGAAAAGAAACATGGAACAGCTCTTGGATCATGTGGCCCTGGCCAGTATGACCCTAGCCCTGAGTAGCATCCTGCCTTCGCCCAGAATAATACCACAGTATAGGGACAAAATGATTGACTTCAACAATTGGCTAAGCTTCTGGTGTCATTCAAAGGGGATCCAGTATCTGTCTGCCTGGGACGATATGATTGACAAACCACGATGCTTTGCCAGAGATGGTCTGCACCTGTCGACTCTGGGATTCAGGTTACTGGCTAAAGATCTTGCCACCCCATAGTGCCTTTTTCAGGCAAGGTTCAAAGGACAAAGCCACCACCGTAACAGATACAAGCATGCAAAATATGAAGGTAATGCTACTCAATGCTAGAAGTCTGAACCTCAAAATGCACTCTCTTGAGGTACTCCTAAAATGAAGAACATCGATATCTGTGTAGTAACTGAGACCTGGTTCAAGGCTCTAGAGAGCACCCCTGCAATACCAGGCTACAACTCTTACCACACTTTTCGCCCACCAAACCAAGACCAAAACATTAACTGTGGATGAGTGTCCATATTCACCAAGGATATTCAAACCTCCAGGCTAGTTGACCAACACAATGCATCTGAAATTTTCCAGATGCAACTAACACTAGGTAAAACTGCAATCCAAACTGTAGCTTGCTACAGATCCCCCACCATGCCCCAAGATTCTCACTTCACCTTTCTAAAAATACTGGAAAATATTAAGATACAACCAAACACCCTAATACTGAGTGATTTCAACTACCCTGCCATTAACTGGGAAATCAACTCGGGTACCAACATCTTTTCCCAACAGTTCTTGGAATTCATAAATTCCAATGCCCTGGATCAACTAATCCATTTTCCCACCAGGGGCTCCAATATCCTAGACATGGTCATTACCAACATGGGAGATAGATGCTCCACACCAGTGGTCACCCCCTCATTGGTCAGGTCTGACCATAAGCTAATCACCCACATCCACATCCCACCCCCCACCCCCCAGTAAGGAAACCTCTGTAAAAAAAATTCTCCAAAGCCAACTTCATGCTACTCAAGTCAGAAGTTACAAACTTCATGACATCCATGCAGACGGGAGATGAAAGTTCGACTGCTGAACCCTACACTAAGGACCTGTATAAGCATATCCACTCGTGCATGAATAGCATCATCCAAAATAGAATCAAGACACACTCCATCAAAATAAGGAAGCCAATCTAGTGGTCCCCTGCCATAAACAAACTATACTACAGACAGAAGAAACTGTTGCAGAAAAGAGGAAAATCCCAGGATGCAAAAAACTCCCTTACCAGCCTCAGTAAGAAGATGAAATCCTTCATAAAATCCTCCAAAGCTAGTTACGAAAATAAAATTGCCAAAGATTCCAAAGTCAACCACAAGACATTCTGTAGTTGTCAAGAATCTAAATGGCACTGCTCAGATCTGCTCTGAACTACAGAAGAATGGCATTAAATATACTGATCCCAAGGATATTGCCATTATCCTGGCAGATTGATTTAGTGCCAACTTCACCTCTCTCTCACTCCTAAAGGGCCCATCTCAATACCAAATGATTGCCAAATTCCAGTAATCACGGCCACACAGGCAGAAACCACACTCTCCAAAGCTAAGAATACAGCATCCATGGGACCAGATGACATACCAGGCTGTGTACTAAATCAACTACAAAATGAACTGGCACCTCACCTAAGTGTCATGCTTAATCGTAACCTCACCTCAGGATTCGTGCCCACTGAGTGGTGCACAGCTACAGTTATCCCACTCCACAAGGGGAGATCCACCTTGGATCCCGGGAACTACCGTCCCATCAGTCTGATGAGCCTGATCTGCAAGGGCATGGAACTCATTATCATGAAACTTATAAACAAAGACATTGGCAACCTTCAAACACTGGACCCTACCCAGTTTGCATTCGTGAAGGGCCAATCTTGTCTCCTGAACCTGATTGACTTCTTTGAATCAGTCTCCAGAGCTGTGGATGAGGCAGTCCACACAGCCTATCTGGACCTCGCCAAGGCCTTCAGCACCATCCCCCACTCTAGAATCATAGATAAACTTACTAAGCTGGGCATAAATCCCTACGTAACTCAATGGTTTGCCAACTGGCTTATTGACAGCACCCAGTCTGTAAAAGTAGCCGACTCCAAATCCAGTTCCAGACAAGTGACATGTGCAGTACCTCAGGGTTCAGTCCTGGGACCGCTCTTGTTTGGCATCTACTTCTCTGAAGTACAGGCCAACACTAAGGGACTCTGGCTAACAAAGTTCGCAGATGACTGCAAACTGGGAGCCATTACTGAATCCCCAAATGATGTGGATATTCTACAAAAGGGCCTTACAGAAACAGATGCTTGGTGCCAGAACTATGGGCTCAAGCTTAATGCCAAGAAACGTATAGTTATCCCCTTTGGGAAAAACCATGTACCCATGAATTACCACATTAGGTGGCAGTACACTAAACACTGAAAGTGTGATGAGAGACTTAGGGACACAGGTGGACAATGGTCTCACCTTCGATAACCACATCGCAACAACAGTCAGGAAATCCTTTTATGTGGCACATCTCATCACTAAGGGCTTTTCATCCAGAAAAAAGGAGGTCATCGTCCCACTGTACTCATCCCTCATTAGACCCATTATAGAGTACAATGCCCCATTTGGTATGTATCTCACAAGACATCTGCAACAGCTAGAAAGGCAACAGAAATGCCTCACTAAAAGAATTACAGGCTTAAAGCAAATGCCCTGTGCTGACTGTGTAAAAAAACTCCAGCTATACTCTGTGGCATATTGTCTACTCAGAGGCGATCTCTGTTTAACATACAAGGCCATGTCAAACCCTGAGGTGTTGGACATGCTCCACTTAAAGAAATCCCAATCCCTCAGAGCCACACACTCCAGGGATCTAAATCTTCTCATCACAATGAACAAAACATGCTGGAGGAATAGGTTCCTGACCCAGAGACTCCCCATACTCTGGAATAGACTGCCTATACATGTCAAGCAGAGCGCCTCCTTGGCCCTCTTCAAAAGGAACCTTGATGACTGGATGGGAGATAGGAAATTCACCCCAGGAATCATGTCAGTTGCCCTGCTAGATAGGGGTCCAGGGAAGTAAATATTGTTGGAAGAAATATCCAGGGAATTGTTATGGCTAGGCTTGTATAGGCCCTAGGGCCGATAGCCTGGTACCAACCTATGAACCTATACATTTTACTAAAAAATAAAAAATATATATAAAAGGAAACTGTAACATTTGATTGAAAAAATAAAGAATATAGATAGTGAACAATAGCATATTTTTAAAGTTAAAATGTTTTCCATGTTTTCAGATATATGATTCATATAATTAGCACATGCTTACAGGGTGACGGACCTGACATTCTCAGCACAGACACTTTAACAGATGGTCAGACTGGCAGCCAGTTAAAGCTTTGGTTTCCTTGTCACGTCTGAGTAGTTTTCCAGAAATACCACATCAACCTGGATTCTGAAAGTTTCTCTAGTGCAGTTTTCATCAGCCTCATGCAAAGATCTTTGATCGAGCTAGCTGGTCATGTGACTCATCAAGATTTTCTTGGCTATAATTGACCTTCTCTGCACTTATTTATTCAGCAGCTAAATTTTGTGAGTGGCAGCAGTATGACTGGTGGATATGTACTTTTTCCTGTCCCTGGAGTATCATATATAAACCCTCCTGAATCTGTCACTGCCTGTGTAGTTGTAAATATTTGCCTCATGTATATTTCTCCTATCTGTGAAGTTACATCCACACTGTTTGTTAATGATCTTGGCCTGTGTATGTCCAGTTCTTCAGTAAGGCTCTCTTTTGTCTTCTAACTTAACATTTTTCATCAGTCCAATTTGTTTCAAAGCCAGTAAATATCTTTTCAGAATACTAATAATAAAGTTAATTTTTTCTCTCTTAGCCTATTTCCTTATATGTCCCACCTTAGATGACAGCCATATTGAAAAGGATGACAGCCATATTGAAAAGGTCTCACCCTCCATTATCTTGGTATTGCCCAGAAATTCACCTCAATTGCTATTTATACTGACTGCTTTTAAATCAGGCTACAATAAATTAGGGCTGCTTTAGTACCTTTTTTTTTTATAAAACTAGCCTACTTACTCGCTAGTTCATTCCTCGGTGCTCTCTTAAGACACTATCTTTGCTTCTGCATTCTGTATCAGAATACGTAATCATCTACATAAAACAATTTGGCATTGCCTACTTCACTTGCACCCATAGAGTTGGGTCTAGTAAGACTCTAAACACTAGAATAAATGTTTTGTATGGTCTTAGCCACACCATTCTTATAAAATAACTTGTACATATTCTAACTCCAAGGCCGCTGTCTGTTTTGGAAAATGAAATTCCCAACTAGGATTACCCTTAGAAAGTTAAAAAAAAAAAAAACATTATTTGTAAGATGAGGATAGCATTCAGCCCTACTCAGTAGAAGGTATAGTGTCACCCAATTAGGGTTCAGTGAGTATGAACACCATCCCCAGCCAATCTGCAGTACTAAGGTATCTCGAACACCATCCCCAGCCAGTCTGCTGTACTAAGGTATCTGGGCCACCATGGTTTGCAGCTTCCTGCTGTAACCACTACAGTACTGCAATTGTTGTTGTTGTTGTTTGTCTTTCGGCTTTTCCCGGTAAGGGGTCGCCACAGCGGAACTCCGGTCTGCTAATGATTGGCAGTAGATTTTTACGAAACGCCGAGGTGACAGCTCGACGCCCAACCTTCAATGAAGGTACACCCATTTACGCACGCATGTCTTTCGAACGCTACCCAACCGCGGGGAGGACATGCAGACTCCACACAGAAGGCACTCCCAAGCCCAGCCTCGAACGGGAGAACCTCTTGCTGTGAGGTAACAACACTACCGCCGCACCACCATGGCATTCCACAGCTCCCTTAAATCAACAAACTGTTTTTTATTTGACAGGAAACATCATGTGACTCTGCTATGCCTTATTATGTCATCAGTACCTCATTACTGTTTACTGAAGCTGTATTTAGTGTCTTTATTTTGTTGTTCACCTCCATGGTCTGGAATTGTTGCTGATTCTTTAGGAAAGGCTGACATTTGCTGTTTCACTCATTTAGCGGCTCATTTCTGAAATGCCCTTATTTTTTCCTGCAAATAATTCTCCACCAAGCATCCCAAAGTAAATCATCCTTCCTCTAAGACTACTACTGTTCATGTTTGACTTTTTATTTTCACATATAATTTCTCTTGTGGTGCTAAATGCAACTGCTTTGTCCAGTGAATCTTATTCTAACCTTTTAATTGCTTAACTAGTGCCCTATTTGCACTGTCTGGGATTCATGAAGAACCTTATATAGAAGTGCAGAAACATGTAAAACTGGCTACAGCACATAGCAGGACCCTGTCGCTGCATAGACCCTAACCTGTGAATCGTGGTGATGATAACTAACTAATATAACACCAGAACTGACTCCATACACCTGCTGAAGTTCAGTGACCCTAAACTGTGGACATCATCACTTACAAGCATGAGGGAGGACAATAAAAAAGAATCATCAGAGGAGTCTATGGTTCCCCTGTCAGTGTTATTGTCCACCAACAATATAAAACACCTTACTAGGTTGGAGAACAGGGGCTATGAAGCAGCTGGGGGCCACACCTTTGAGCTCTCTGTAGAACATGCAGCTTGGTCCTGCATTCTGTGTCCCTTTTCTTTATGGCATGCATAAAGACTCCATGGCAGTGCTGGATTACGTTGCACGGTGAAGGCATTCACAAGCTTCCTGCAGCATCTTCAGCAGTGGAGTATTTTTGTTGGTGTGAATTTACGAATCCGAAAATCATACTGAAGACAGTGTGGTACTCTGTAAATTGGTGCAGCAGGCTTATGCTGAGTTTAGCTAAACAAAATTCATGACTCCCAAAATGCTCTTTTTATGTTTGCTGTAGTAATTGTTATGTATTCCTTTTTAGTGCATTGTTCTTGCATTCAAATTGTTTATTTGTATTTGTATTTCTACCCCTTTCATTGAAGATGCTTTGTAAATATACTTTTTGGCAGCATGGACACTCAACGGATAAAGCTTTTGCCTTACAACTTATGGTTATTTTTATTGTTCATTCTTGACACCTGGTTACTGATTATGTGCCGTTTGCAGCCTCGACACATAGATTCCCACACCCTGCTAATTATATATACTAACTCTGAGATCACACATTCCCCAGGGAAAGGGAATATTCCCTGAACTGGGAATTGTCTATTTGGTGCACATTAACCATCTTTGTGTGTGACCAAACAGATGTCGACATTGGGATCATTCAATCCGACATAGTAAAATCATACATATACATATATGCATTAACATAGTGGCAGTTCTGATGCGTCAGAAATCTTGTTTACTGCATTAGAAAGAACCATGTCATATGATAATGCTTCATTCAAATGGCCCAGGAAATGTGAAACACCTAACAAAAACAGTTAAAAAAGGACTGGAAACCCACAATGGCAGAGACATTTGCCTAAAAGAGAATTTCGAGTTGAACAGAGACAGAATGTGGGAGATGACCAGAGGAAGCCATGAAACTGCAACATCAGAGAAACTAGTTCTGTAGATCTTCTCACTGTGTAACAGGCAACCTACATGTGACTGAATTTGCAACAGTTTGGCTTAAAAGGCTGAAAGAAAACTGCTGTTTCTTTTAGGAGACTTTGGTTTAACACAGAACTGTGGTTTTGTGAATTTGAAATCTGAAAACTGTATTGTGTAAAAATCAGACTGTCATTTTAAATTCATTTTAACAAATGCACTTTAATTTTATATTTCACTGTAGATAAAAAAGAACATATCTTTAGCATGTTTTGTTTGTTGTATATATACATTGATGGATATATATGGCTGTATATCACCAAGTCAAAAGTGACATAGGTCAACATAAATTTACTCATCAAAATATGGCGAAAAACTTGCTTAAACATCAACAGAGAAGTCTGACAAGATCAGTGTTACGACTGCAATAAAACTGATGACCGCTCTTCCAACATTAACTTCAGTAACAGCGGCAACACACACACATTTTACCATGTGTCGTTCCTGACTCATCAAGAAAATATATAATTATGTCAATAAAAGGGTGTCCTAACCAAGAATAACATTCAGCATCTGATATAATGAGTAATAGTAAAAGTGTTACTAGACATTGCGACACAAATCCCAAATGTATTCTAGAATTTATTCATACCTCTCAGCTGTACAGTGTTTCACAAAATGTCCAGATTTTTGTCTCATATGTTTGGTCCATTTTTCATAAAATTGTGGTTTTCCGGAAAATTAGTGGCAAATCAGTAAAGACTTGTTAGAAAATGACAGACATTTGAGTTTCAGACTTCATTCCCTTCAGAAAATTCATGCTAGAGCAAAATCTGTTATTCTGTCAACTTTCTAAGTTTATAAGATCAGTATATTAACATTTTTTTTTTCCCTATTTTGGGCTTTTCTTCCACTTTTATTTACGGCTTTGTTCAGATTTCTTACTCTAAGAGTATAAATTTAATGAGAAGTTGAGTTGCAGTGAACTTAAAAGGATATAGCATCGACTCACAAGTAAGTGCATCATTGTCCCTCATAAGTTATGCATACACATACCGCAGTAAAAGTACACACACACTCACAGTGAAAGTTGCAAACCCACGTGATAGGTTTCAGAATGATTGTATACTGTGACAGCATAGTGTTTGAACCTGCAATTTAAAGGAGACATGCATAATTTATGCAGCTAGACAAAAGGCACATTTTAATGTCATAATAGATGTACACAAGTATTGTACAGGTAAGAAATCAGGATACAGTCAATGAAAGTCTAATGCATCTTAATATGAGAGTTGCAATGCCAAATTTACATCTTTCATCTTCTTTGAGGGCAACAGTCATAACATAATTGTTTATGATCACATCCAAGCTGCATCTCTGTGCAGAAGTAATTCTGTTATGGAATGACTTGCTGTTAATCCCTCACATCGTTAGACAATACAATGTGACAAAACACAAAGCACCTGCAGCATGTAGGCATTCAGCAACATCAATATGTATGCATATTATTAAATTAAAAGGTAGACAATACAGCAAATGCCTAATGCATGCACAAGTATATAAATACTCGCATGCTACTAAGAATAATGCAGATGTAGCACTCCCAATCATCAGTACACATAATTATGCAGTGATATTGAAAAAATATCGACAATAAGTAATGTATACATATATTTTTTATTTAGTTATTTATCCTTTGTTGATTGGGTTAGACCCACTAGACTAATAGCCTCTTTTCAAGGGAGATCTGAGGTGGTATTGATACTGTCAGAGGAAATTTGGCCAGGGCATCAGTGAACTTCCCCTACTCTTTTCGATAGGTGCCGTGGGATTTTTTACATTCACTTGAGTTACCCCCAACTCAAGCAAATGGGACTGCAGTTTAACATCTCATCCAAAGGACCCCCCTTATACTGCTTTGCACTATAAGTAATCAGTCTACCTGGTATTAGAGTAGAACCTACAGCCTTATGCACCAAAGGAGAGTCTGCTACCTGTTACGTCACTGACACTGCTATGCATATATATTTATATAGTAAAACATTTTGTGGAGTAAACAGCTGTTCACTGTTGGAATGACAGTGTTTGTATGTATATCAGTAACATACAGGTGCTGCAATCACACATAGTCTCATGTCCGTCATACATAACATTGACATTTTTATCATGTGAAATGATCACGCATATATATAAGGCTTATCTTAATAGAATGTCGACTTGATTAATGTTATTGCATATGAACTGACAATGTTTCAACTGGTTGCATAGTGGATCACTCTTGCTTATTGTGCATTATTTGCGATACATGGTCTGCTCTGTCTGTATATACACATTCAGTTTCAACTTCCAGATATGCTTTGAACCCTATGCCCATACTTGTAGCATCTGTTTTATTCACATTTTTCCATGCACACGATATTCCTCATGTCAAGCTTTTCCCATGCATAGCTCGTAGATGTCTATGCCATCCTTCCAAGGTATTTTGTGTCTTTGGAAAATCATATAACACACCCCAAAGGAGTGTTGATTTGCAGGGGGAATCTTACAGCTGCACTACTACGCGTGTTTAACTTATGCAATTGACCAAGGACATACTTATCTTCAGAATACTTAATAAGGGGTACTTCTGCAGGATCACACAATTGTCTAAGAGTAGCACAGACCTCATTCACCTCACATGGAGTCCGCAATGAGAGTGATATGAACATATGACATGCTCAGAAATGTACCAGTAACATTGTGTATGGAAAAAATGCTGTAACAAATGACTAAATGAGGCTCAAATCTGCCACAACTGAAAGTGCAACTACAAGACTAAGGCCCCAGACAGGCTTCAAAATACAAACTAGCTTTTACTAGTCATTTTGGTCATGGAGGTAGAAATGCAGTATAATGCATAAACAATGCTAAATCCTGCAGTAATGCAGAATCTTCTCACAGCTGTAAATGAAGCTGTAAGATTTCTTCTTCTCTTTTGGCTGTTTCCATTAGGAGTCGCCACAGCGGATCATGTGTTTCCATTTCTTCCTCTCCTCTGCACATTACTCTGTCACACAATCCACCTGCATGTCCTCTCTCACCACATCCATAAACCTTATGTTAGGCCTTCCTCTTTTCCTGGCAGCTCCATCCTTAGCATCCTTTTCCCAATATACCCATCATCCCTCCTCAGCACATGTCTAAACCAACACAATCTCGCCTCTCTGACTTTATCTCCAAACCGTCCAACCTGAGCTGACCCTCTAATCTACTGATTCCTAATCCTGTCCATCCTTGTCACACCCACTGCAAATCTTAACATCTTTAACTCTGCCACTTCCAGCTCTGAATCCTGCCTTTTTGTCAATGGCACCGTCTCCAACACATACAATATAGCTGGTCTCACTACCCTCTTGTAGACCTTCCCTTTCACTCTTACTGGTACCTGTCTGTCACAAATCACTCCTGACACTCTTCGCCACCCATTCCACCCTACCTGTACTATCTTCTTCACCTCTCTTCCACACTCACCATTACTCTGAACTGTTGATCCCAAATACTTAAACTCATCCACCTTTGCCAACTCTACTCCCTGCATCCTCACCATTCCTCTATCCTCCCTCTCATTCACACCCATATATTCTGTCTTAGTCCTGCTGACCTTCATTCCTCTCCTCTCTATAGCATATCTCCACCTCTCCAGGGTCCTCAACCTGGCCCCTACTCTCACTACAGATCACAATGTCATCTGCCAACATCATAGTCCATGGGGACTCCTGTCTAATCTCATCTGTCAACCTGTCCACCATTGCAAATAAGAAAGGGCTCAGAGCTGATCCTTGATGTAATCCCACCTCCACCTTAAACAGATCTGTCACTCCCACTGCAGACTTCACCACTGTCACACTACCCTCGTACATATCCTGTACCACTCTTACATACTTCTCTGCAACTCCTGACTTCCTCATACAATACCACAACTCCTCTCTAGGCACCCTATCATATGCTTTCTCCAAGTCCACAAAGACACAATGCAACTCCTTCTGACCTTCTCTATATTTCTTCATCAACACACTCAGAGCAAACATCGCATTTGTAGTACTCTTTCCCAGCATGAAACCCTACTGCTGATCGCTAATCATCACATCCCTTCTTAACCTAGCTTCCACTACTCTTTCCCATAACTTCAAGCTGTGACTGATCAGTTTTATCCCACTGTAGTTACTGCAACTCTGCACATCACCCTTATTCTTAAAAATAGGTACCAAAACACTTTTTCTCCACTCCTCAGGCATCTACTGACTTTCCAAGATTTCATTAAACAATCTGATTAAAAACTCCAATGCCATTTCTCCTAAGCACCTCCAAGATTCCACTGGTATGTCATCTGGACCAACAGCCTTTCCATTTTTTCATCCTCTTCATAGCTATCCTTACTTACTCCTTGATAATCTGTTTCACTTCCTGATTCACTATCCACACATCATCCAACCTTCTCTCTCTCTCATTCTCTTCATTCATCAGCCCGTCAGAGTACCTTTCCATCTGCTCAACACACTCTCCTTACTTGTGAGTATGTTTCCCTCACTTTCCCTTTATCACCCTTATCTGCTGCACATCTTTCCTAGCTCGGTCCCTCTGTCTAGCCAATCGGTACAGGTCCTTTTCTCACTCTTTAGTGTCCAACCTTTCATACAACTCTCCATATGCCTTATCCTTAACCTTCGCCACCTCTTTCTTTGCCATGCTCCTCATCTCCTTATACTCCTGTCTACTTTCTTCATCTCTCTCTGACAATCCCACTTCTTCTTCACCAGCCTCTTTCTCTGTATACTCTCCTGTACTTCCTCATTCCACCACCAGGTCTCCTTGTCCTCCTTCCTCTGTCCATATGTCACAGCAAGCACCTTTCTAGCTGTCTCCCTTACCATCTCTGCTGTAGTTACCCAGCTGTTCGGTAACTCTCCACTGCCCCCCCAGTGCCTGTTTTAACTCTTCCCTGAATTCCACCTCACAGTCACCCTTTTTCAACTTCCACCATTTGATCCTTGGCACTGCTCTCACACTTGTCCTCCTCCTCTTGATCACCAACATCATCCTACAGACCACCATTCTATGCTGCCTAACTACACTTTCCCCTGTCACCACTTTACAGTCTCCAATCTTCTTCAGACTAGCCCTCCTGCATAGGATATAATCCACCTGTGTGCATCTCCCTGCACTCTTGTAAGTCACTCTGTGCTCCTCCCTCTTCTTAAAATACGTATTCACCACAGTCATGTCCATCCTCTTTGCAAAATCCACTACCATCTGACCTTCTGCATTCTTCTCCTTAACACCATACCTGCCCATCACTTCCTCATCCCCTCTGTTCCCTTCACCAACATGCCCATTGAAATCTGCTCCAATCACCAGTCTCTCACCCTTGGGTACACTCACCACCACTTCATCCAACTGACTCCAAAATTTCTCTTTCTCATCCATCGCACATCCAACTTGCGGAGCGTATGCACTAACAACATTCATCATTACACCATCAATTTCCAGCTTCGTAAACATCACTCTATCCGACACTCTTTTCACTTCCAAAACACTCTTGCCATACTGTTCCTTCAGGATAACCCCTACCCCATTTCTCCTCCCATTCACACCATGATAGAACAATTTAAACCCACCTCCTGTACACCTGGCCTTACTCCCCTTCCATCTGGTCTATTGCATACACAATATATCAACCTTCCTTCTCTCCATCATATCAGCTAGCTCTCTCCCTATACCAGTCATACTGCCAACATTCAAAGTTCCTACCTTCACTACTACACTCCTAATCTTCCCCCTCTCTTTCTGCTTTCGAGCATGTCTTCCCCCTCTTCTTCTCCTTCGGCCAACAGTAGCCCAATTTCTGCCAGCACCTGGTTGGCTAACAGTACTGGTGGTGGTCATTGTTAACCCAGGCCTCGACCAATCTAGTATGGAAATCGGTATTGTTGTCTGCATATGTTATTTGGTGGATGTTTTTCACTGGATGCCCTTCCTGATGTAACCCTCCCCATTTATCCGGACTTGGGACCGGCACGAAAAATGCACTGGCCTGTGCTTCCCCAGTGGCTGGTCCCAAAACAATTGAAAAAACTGTGTTGACACTACTTTGGGTACTCTAGCATGACTCATTCTTGGCTACCTTCCAGGAACTCAGCTGAAAAGGCATACATTACCATTACATTGTAATATTTGTATTTGTGTTAATAACTCTACAGAAGCAAAATGTGTTGTACAAAGAAAACTTTCCATGTCAGGTCACTCAGATGCTCTTTTTCTGTGGAAAGTATGATCTGATTGTTACTGTCTCATTTAGCTACTTCAAAGAAAAACCTTAAGCAATAAGAATACCTATTTCCATTAAATGTACGATATGACAGATAACAACTGTTCATTCTATATAGTCTGCCCTTTCAGTATCAAATAGATGCATTCAGCTCAAAGAATACTGTAAAATATTGCATTCCACCAGCCACAAACATATTTTTATTTGTTCATTCTTGAATTAATGCATAGGTTTTAATCCTAAAGTCTTCGGTTCACGGTTGTTCCATGAGTCCATTACATTCCTAAGGCAAATCTGCTTAAATACACTCTTTTTTTTAAACACATCTGCATTTTATGTCAGTTTGATTTCTACAAATAGTTACATCTGTAATCCTTTTATTCATCCTTCTCAAGTTGCATGAGTCACCCCATTTGCCTTTGTTTTCTGTTTTACTTTCTTCCAAATATTATTTATGGGAACTGCTTCAGCTATTGCAACCAGCAATAATATGCACTCTCACATTCAGAAAGAAGTACTTTTAAGATCTGCAGTAAAAAGGCCCCATTTCTGCAGTGTAGTAATTGTTTTTACAGAGATACATAAGCCGCAAGGAGGAAAGATCCTATTATTGCCTAATTTACATGTCTCTGAATCACCGCAAACTACTGTGGATGAAAATCTGCACTTCTGTGTGGTGGTTAACACTGGCAGCCGATACACACACACACACACACACACACACACACACACCATATAACCCTTACCTGTCCCTGTGATTTCAGAATGTCATGATGTCTCCTTTTTTCCTGCACTTATAAATCAAGGATGAGCAAAGTCGGTCATTAATTATAGACATTTAAGATTCACAATTCGTGTCCTTCAGTAAATGCAAGGTAGTAAAAAAGCTGTTACACTAGTGACTTTATAAGTTGTAAAGAGAAATAAATAAACTCTCTCCTTCTTTGCACCACCATTAAGTTTGGTTTTGTCCATGCATTGCAAGGTTGACAGGTATGGTTTATCTTCCCTGTCGCTCTCCTTCATAAGTCATGATGTAGACATTTTACAAAAAGGCCTCACTGACACCAGTGACTGGTGCCAGAACCATGGCCTTAAGCTCAATGCCAAAAAGTGAATTGTCATTCCCTTTGGGAAAAATTTGGTGCCCATGAACTACCACATAGGCGGTAGTCCACTAAACACCAAAGGTGTGATAAGAGACCTGGGGACACAGGTTGACAGCAACCTCTCCTTTGATGACCACATTGCCACTGTAGTCAGAAAGTCCTTCTATGTGGCACATCTAATTACAAAAGGTTTCTCATCTAGGAAGATAGAGGTCATAATCCCTCACTACTCGTCCCTCATTAGACCTGTCATAGAATACAATGCCCCATTTGGTATGTACCTCACTAGACACCTACAACAACTGGAAAGGCCGCAAAAATAGCTCACCAAGAGGATCTTAGGCATTAGACACATGCTATTTATGGACAGACGCAAAAAACTCCAGCTATACTCTGTCTCTTATCGCCTACTTAGAGGCGATCTCTGCTTGACCTACAAAGCCGTGTCTGACCCAGAGCTGGTAGATATGCTACACCTAAAGTAATCCCAATCCCTCAGAGCCACACACTCCACTCCAGGGACCTAAACCTCATTACCACAATAAATGCAACATGCTGGTGGAACAGGTTCCTAACACAGAGACTTCCCATACTCTGAAACAAACTTCCCATTCACGTCAAGAGAGCACTTCACTGGCCCTCTTTAAGAGAAATCTTGACCAGTGGATGGGCAATAGGAAGTTCACCCCCAGGGATCACTTCAGTGGCCTTGCGTGACAGGGGCACTGGGAACTAACTTTGGGTGGCATGATGCCAGGGAATCTTCTTGGGCTAGGCTTATATAGGCTCCAGGGCTGTTAGCCTAGTACAGACCTATGAACCTATGAAGTGTTGCAGGCATTTGAAAATGCTAGAGGTCCTCATTTTATGTTTAAAAACCCTGTTGCACTAACTTCTTAATTCAGTTAGTTAATGCTGATGTTTCCTGTGACAAGGGCACGGAGTTTGAAGCTGTTTTCCACACTTTATTTTCTTTTTTTCCCCAAAGTTTAGGTTTTATTGAAAAGCTCTGCCTGGAGTCTAGTGTTTTCCCTGGTAGACAGTGGTTCCCCCAACCCTCTTCTTCAGAGTTAATCCCTAGTGACTAGTATTCCTCCCAACCCAAAGTTGCAGGTTTTGCTCGTAACTGTAGAGGTGTGTTTAAATATGACAGCCACTTCAACCCATCCACACATGCAAATTTATTCCACAGATACACACACACAGTCCCTTCCCACCTGACTGCACACATGTACTCACACAGACACCATAACATGCCACTCATTGCATCTTCCCAGCAGACAGGCACATATTTTTATTTGTATATATGTATTTTTTTATTTTATTTATATATGTATGTAATCTTTATTTAAGATCGCACAACACTGGAGAAAGGGCAAATTCCATTTTTGATATTTTGATTTTCAGACTTTTCAGCTTTCGCTCTTAGGTTCATAGGTTCATACTAGGCTATCTGCCCTAGGGCATTTATAAGCCTAGCCAGAGTGTGTGTGGCTTTCACCACCCCTTAGGATGAGAATACTATACCCATTAGTTTGCTGTGCCTCTGTCCAGCAGTGACACAGAGATGATTCCCGGGGTAAACCTACGATCTCCCATCCACTCGTCAAGATTTCTCTTGAACAGAGTCAGTGAGGGGCTCTGCCTCACATGGACTGGGATTCTGTTCCATAGTGTAGGGAGTCTCTGGGTGATGAATCTGTCCCTCCAGCACGTCCTATTTATATCCGTGTTGAGGTTTAAGTCTCTTGCTCTCGTGGCTCTGGTAGATTTGGATTTTTTGAGGTGGAGCATGTCCATTAGTTCCGGGTTGGACATGGCCTTGTATGTCAGGCACAGATCACCTCTGAGCAGACAGTATGCGACTGAATAGAGCTGGAGTTTCTTCAGTCGGGCAGCGTATGACATATGTTTGAGCCCCTTTATCCTTTTGGTGAGGAACTTTTGGGGTCTTTCCAACTGCTGCAGGTGTCGGGTAAGGTACATTCCGAATGGGGCGTTGTACTCAATCATTGGTCTGATAAGTGAAGAGTATAGGGGTACAATGACCTCTCCTGATCTGGATGTGAATCCCTTCATGATCAGGTGGGCAATGTAGAAGGTCTTCCTAACCACTTTGGCAATGTGAGTGTCAAAAGAGAGGTTACTGTCAACTTGGGTCCCCAGGTCCCTGATAACGTCTTCCGTGTTTAATGGATTACCACCTATGTGGTAATTAGGGGTTACCTTGTTTTTCCCAAAGGGTATGACTATACATTTTTTGGCATTTAGCTTAAGGCTATGGCTCTGGCACCAGTTATCCATTTCTATGAGACCTCTCTGGAGGATGTCTGTGTCTAATGGAGTGTCAATTATGGTGCCCAGTTTGCAGTCATCTGCAAATTTTGTCAGCCACAATCCTCCAATGTTTGCCTGCACTTCAGAAAAATAAATGCCGAACAAGAGGGGGCCCAGGACAGAGCCCTGTGGGACACCGCTCGTGACAGGCTTAGAGTCTGACATGGCACCAGCAACTCTAACCCTGTGGGTTCTGTCCTTGAGCCAGTTTGCAACCCATCTTGTGACATATGGGTTTACATCTAAGCTGGTGAGCTTTTCTATGATGCCTGAGTGGGGTATTGTGTTGAACGCTTTTGCTAGGTCAAGGTAGGCTGTGTGAACTGCCTTACCCTCATCAATAGCCTTAGTGACTGTTTCTAAAAAGTCGACCAAGTTCAAGAGGCAGGATCTGCCCTTGACAAAGCCAAATTGGGTAGGCTCCAGTGTCTGTAGGTCCCCAATGTCTTTATTTATGAGTTCCATTATGATCCTCTCCATAGCTCTGCAGACAAGGCTCGTCAAGCTTATGGGGTGGTAATTTCCAGGGTCCGTAGAAGCACCGCCTTTGTGGAGTGGGACCACAGTTGCCGTACGCCATTCTTTGGAGTGCGTATCCTGTAGTAAGGCTAAGATTAAACAGCAGCCTTATGTGTGGGTTTAGTTCCTCATTGAGTTCGTGTAGCACACAGCCGGGGACACCGTCTGGTCCCATTGATGCTGTGTTTTTGCTTTAGAGAGCAGCTCTCACCTGGGCATCTGAGATGTTTGGGAGGCTAGACTCTGGTGGGATAGATATTTCTCCTTTTGGGGGGGGGGAGAAATTTGCACTGAACCTGTCTGCCAGTATGTTGGCAATGTCTGTGGGTTCAGTGATTTTTGTATCATGTTGGACTAATTCTGAGCATATCTGGGAGTTTCCACCCAGGTTTCTAACATAGCTAAAGAAGGCCTTATGATTGTCTTTTGTGTCATTAGCGATATTTCTCTCAAAGTTGGCCTTGGATGATTTTATGAGTGACCGTAGTTTTTTGCTAGTAGTGATCAGAGATGCCTTCCCTTTTAGGGATTTTGCTCTGTCATGTAGTAGCTTTCTCCTTTTGTTGTAGAGTTTGTTTATGGCTGGGGTCCACCAGACCGGGCGCCTGCCTTTGGTGGAAAGGGTCTTGATTTTATTAGGGATTGCTTGATCCAAACATTCCTGGAGGTGCTCGTAGAAGGCATTTGTAAGGGTTTCAGCAGCGTGGGTTGTGGTTTCCACTGGCTCGGGGGCCTTGAAGGATACCACTCCAGTCTTAAGAAGTGTGAAGTTTGCTTTTGAGAAGTTCTTCACTGTGGTCTTTTTTGCTTGGGTTGGGGGCGGGATGTGGATCTCCAGTGAGATTAATTTATGGTCTGATCTCACCAATGAGGGATATACTTCCGGTGTGGAGCATTTTGTCCCCATGTTTGTGATGATCAGGTCTAGTATATTTTCTCCTCTTGTGGGAATGGTGACTAGTTGTTCCGTAGCATTTGAGTTTATGAACTCCAGGAACCTTTGGGCTAGGGTGTTGGGGCTTGAGTAATGTTCCCAGTCTATGTTTGGGTAGTTGAAGTCACCCAATATGATGGTGTTTGGAGAGACATTCATACTCTCCAGTGTCTTCAGGAAGGCTGTGTGGGTTTCCTGAGTTTGAGAGGGTGGTCTGTAGCATGCTACAAACTGTAGGGCAGTTTTACCTATGGTTAATTGCACCTGGATGGTCTCCGATGCTTCGTGCGTTGCCACTAACCTGGAGGTGTGGGTATCCTTTATGAATATGGATACTCCCCCTCCTTTTGTGGTTCGGTCTGGATTTTGGGGCGGGCATGATATGAGGTATAACCTGATAGTGCTGGGGTGCTCTCAGGAGCCTTGAACCAGGTTTCAGTCACAGCACAGACATCGATGTTCTCCATACTGAGGAGGGGCTTCGAGGGCGTGCATCTTGAGGTTTAGACTTCTGGCATTGAGCAGTATTACCCTTAGTTTTTCTCCATTTTTGTTTTCTAGGGTGGTAGGTTTATCATTTGAGCCTTGCCTAAAAAGGGCACTATGGGGTGGCAAGAGCCTTTGCCAATATCCGGAAGCCCAGGGGTGACAGGTGCAAGCCGTCCCTTGTGAAGCAGCGTGGCTTGTCAAGCATGTCATCCCAGGCAGACAGACATTGGATCCCCTTAGAATGACACCAGTAATTAAGCCAATTATTAAAGCTGATCATTTTGTCTCTGTATTGTGGCATCATTCTTGGTGAGGGTAGGATACTGCTCAGGGTCAGGGTCATACAGGCCTGGGCTACATAATCTGAGAGCTCCTCTATGTCTCTTTTCATGTAGTCCAGGGAGGTACGTCTCAGGTCGTTCACACCAGCATGGGCAATGACTGAGTCATACTTGTACTTGCTGTGGAGTGACCTGAGTGCTTGTGTTATGTGGCGGATTCTAGCGCCTGACAGGCAGCTTACTGTGATCTTTTCCTTGTTCAGTCTGGTGAGTGGGACGTCAGTGTGTTTGACTATGGAGTCACCTAAAACAAGTGTGTCTGGCATTGTGTTTGGCCTTAAGGGCTGTGACTGTTTAGCACACTGACTTTGAGAACTATGTGTTGCATGTCTTATGTCTTGAGGTGGCAGTTGCTTGGGTGTCTGCTTTGGAGGCCTCTGTAGTTTTGGTAGATTTTTGATCAGTGCCTCCGAGTATGTCTTAGTGTGTTTATGTGTTTGTTTTGCAGTTGTGATAGTTCTATGTGAAACTGGGTTTGTGGTGTGCGTGGTTTCCTTCTCCTCCTGTCTGGTCTTGCCAGTCTTGAGTTGAGAGAGCTCAGCCTCCAGTTTGGCTATATAGTTGCATCTCTCACATGTATTTGTGTTTTGTGGGAGAAGGAGTGGGTTGTCTGTGTACATGAGGCAATTGTAACATTGCCTCAAGATGCGCAGATTCACCAGCTGAACAGGAAAGGACGCTAGCAACTGACCCTTCGACATGCTAGAAAAAGTGAAAAAGTTTGCTGTGTAACTGAGTCAGAAGGGACCTATAGGGAAATGGGTACTCAAGGGGATTCTAGGCTAATGTAGTACTTTGTTTAGTATATAAGTACTTTACCTATATAAAAATGCTTTAGGAGCAAGTGCTGAGCTTTTGAGATAGAGAATAGACTGTTTAGATTGCAAGTAGAGAAGTTCTAAGGGAAAAATTGAAGAGCAGACTTTACGGAGCCAGAAATAGTTTAACCTTGTTTAACCGGCGCTGCCCGATGGTGCTCTATGGGCAACTCCGTGCTAAATCACGCAAAAGCACGCTAAAGCGGGCTTTATTACAGGGGGCTGAAAAGAGCTAGGAATTGACCCAAAATGGCCAATAGACTACAATTTTCTGGCTGGAACCACTCCTCTAGGGACAAATAGGCTGCTCAGTGCTCCCCACTCCCACTGGTGAACAAAGATGCTTCCTTTTATCCAAATAAGGATATGGAATAGCACAGGAACCAAGACAAAGCCCAGAGATCAGCAAACTCTGAAGACTGGATTATTCTAGTTCAGTAAGGCGGAAAAACAAGATTTTTTTTTTTTTTTTTTTTTGTCTTTTTTGCAGAAAACAGAGGAAAAACAGACAGTAAATGCTATAAATGCTTTTAAACGGCTAGCAGACTTGAATTTTTTAGCCTACAGGTAAAATTAAGCAACAAATAACTTTTTAAAAATGCAAAACAGTTAATCAACACAAAAACAGTTTAAATAAAATGCAGAGCTGTATAAACAGGCGAAAATGCAGTCGCTAAGCAGTAAATAATCATAAAGCCAGAAAAAAATACTTAAATCAGAAAAAAGTCACTCTTTTGCTCTCTGCTGCTTGTAGAACTCTGCAGGACACCACGAGGAGCAGTGCTGAGTTGAATACAAGCGCGCTAAAGCGGGCCTTATTACAGGGGGCTGAAAAGAGCTAGGAATTGACCCAAAATGGCCAATAGACTACAAGTTTCTGGCTGGAACCACTCCTCTAGGGACAAATAGGCTGCTCAGTGCTCCCCACTCCCACTGGTGAACAAAGACGCTTCCTTTTATCCAAATAAGGATATGGAATAGCACAGGAACCAAGACAAAGCCCAGAGATCAGCAAACTCTGAAGACTGGACTATTTTAGTTCAGTAAGGCGGGAAAACAAGATTTTTTTTTTTGTTTTGTTTGTTTTTTTTTTCTTTTTTGCAGAAAACATGCTTTTAAACAGATAGCGCACTTGAGTGTGTTAGCCTACAGGTAAAATTAAGCAACAAATAACTTTTTAAAAGTGCAAAACAGTTAATCAACACAAAACAGTTTAAATAGAATGCAGAGCTGTATAAACAGGCGAAAATGCAGTCGCTAAACAGTAAATAATCAAAAAGCCAGAAAAAAATACTTAAATCAGGAAAAAGTCACTCTTTTGCTCTCTGCTGCTTGTAGAACTCTGCAGGACACCACGAGCGAAAGTGCACTTAAACTAAGCGAAAATGCACTATCGCGAACAACAGTTTACTGAATGAAGCATGGTTAGCAGTCCTGGGATCCTGTGGTAGTACAGGTATATGTTCATTTGTATTAACTATTGAGAGTTTTATGGGAGGGGAGCCTATAATGTTGAGAGAATGTGTTGTGATAGATCATGGTACAGTGGGGTTAAGGAAATATACCCTTTTCCCCACTGTAGTGCGATCTCAGAGTTAGTATATATGAGTAGCAGGGGGGGTGGAGGGGTGCAGGGGTGCTTGCCCTCCTGCAAAAATGTGTTTCTAGTATTTTTTTGTTTTGTTTTTTGCTTCAGTAAACTGTTTGCGAAAGTGGATTTTCTTTTAAGTGCACTTTCTGTTCTTCTGTAAAGTGTGTTTTCGAAGAACAGAAGTAGACTATGTATATATATATATATATATATATATATATATATATATATATATATATATATATATATATACATTTGATCTTCTAAATGCAGGTTGTGTATTTTTGTCTCCTTGCTAATCTTGTAACTAAGAAGATTTAAAGCTGATTAGTCGATTTATTTTTGCTTCCTACAAAGAGGATGCAAAACCAGTTAGAACAATTTTAGCCATTATTTTTCACATGTGCATCATATGTTACAGTTGTATTAATTGCCATTTGTAATCAAGTTATTACACAGGGCATAAGAGCTGTATGCAGTTATGTTATGCCTATAAAGGGCTCTTGAGTGAAGAACTAACATTAATCTTTTCTAAGGAGTCTCCTTTGGTAAGAACTTTCTTTTGTTTTTGTTAGTTTACTCATGCAAGGTCAAACAAAATATTGTTCCTACACTTAAATGCGCATTGACCTTTCTTCTGTTGTTGAACTATTTGTGTTGTTATTGGTTTTAGTTAAACTGCATTGCACCAAAGTGAGACATGAGCACAAGACACACATTAACTATATTTTGTGCAAATTAATTATTTCTTGTACCAAGAGTTGTTTTTTTTTTCTTTCAGGAAAAAAACTCAAATTATTTTTTGAAACAGTCATTTCTACAAGACTTTAAAACTCATTAGTTACTTGTAAGTCTCTTGTTAAAAGTGATGTATATCCTTTCATACTTTTCTAATTGAGCTTATGTGGACAACAATGCCATGCTGCTGAGATGATTTTCATAAAGTTTTTTTTTCTTTTTAACTGTTAGTGATGCTGAACGGAGGTCATAGCATAAGACTGTCCTCTGTGGCTGACCTTCATGGTATATTGTTGTTTGGATGCAGGGGGGAAGTATTAGATTTGAAATCATTCTTTATATGTTAAAGAGCAGAGGATTGACCTGCGCTATAACTGGTAGCCAATTAATTTGTAAAAGGTGGTAAAGTGATGCAGTGATTTGTGTTTGGTTTGTGTGTGCGCATTGTGATGAGTTCAGTGCTATTGTGGGGAGGATTTATTCTAGTTTAGGGATTAATGCATCTTATCATATTGGCTTTGGAGAGCAGAAGGTCAGTCAGCTGCCACACTTGTTATAGCACTGTTAACACTGACTCACAGGTTAGGCATTTTGGATGGGTAAAGCCCATATCCTAGTCAAACACAATCCCGAGTTTAATAAGTGAACTTTCCTATTTCTTATGTTTTAGCAGGTGCAGGCATTCTTTTTTTCCTGCAAACCACATAAGCCCACACTATTAATCATCATGTATTCCAAGACTAAGGCATAACAAGAACCTCTCCTATCTGTCCCTTCATTCTTCTCATTTTTATTCTATAGTTACTGGTATCCATCCTTTATACCTTAACTCAGTTTTACTCCTTTCACCAGCAATGCTTTTTTTTTATATTCCTACTACATATCCATGATTCATTCCCTGCCCTTTAGAGATTCTGCCATTTTCTGTTTCCTGTTAACTCACTTAGTTGTTACCCTTTTTATAAAATGTTTTAACTATATCACTCTACACTTAGTACTCCTTGGTGGGAATATGTAATCATGAATACAACTTAAATGACAGAGGTCCTGGTCTCTCCCTTGCAATTTCTGGGTATATTTCATTTAACTTTTCTAGTGCGGGTATACTATAGGTCTCCTGCATAAAATAAGGACTGAATTCACCTGTTTCTGCACACCCATACTAAGACCTGTTTCCATACCAACTAGTCTCTTTGGTGTCCAAGAATATCTGATTTTAATTTGTCAGCTGAAAACTGCTTAAAATACTATTACAACCGTGGCTGTTATTTTAATTTTACCTAACCCATAACTTTTCTATTATTCATCCAGTTTGTTCTGTCCACATTTAATTTAACCCATGTCTACCTTTCAGTTCTCCAGCTCTCATTACTTTGCAAATTTTGATACTGAATGACTTTGTGCTTTAAGAAAAATCAACATTTTTATCAGTAATTGCTCCTTTTCCCATTTCCCAATTTTCTGTTATTTCACCTTGTATTTTTCTTTTCTATAATCCTATCATAGTAAATATAGTAAATATAGTAAATTCACTGTGCTCAAAAAATTGAATTTTCATAGTTAACACTTTACCGTCTCAGATCCTTATACCATTTACACCCAATATACCTTTCTTTTGTGCTTGTTTTAATAAATTGCATCTCAGTATCTTTCTCTCCCAGTATTCTTGCTTTTATTTCCCTTAACTAATTTTTGTATGGGTATCATATGCGATGGTAATCATTTACATCAACCCTTTGTCCTTCATTTTCAACAATCTGTCTTGTATTTCCAAATTTTAATAGATCGTTTTCAGTGGTTATTTTCAGGTTGTCTTTCCTGTTCTGTGTGTCAGTAGTATCATGATACTTTCCATGTGCGATTCTCAAATTTGTAAATATCTGACAAAATCAGTTAAATCCATACAGACAGCTAAAGTCCCGATTACCTTTCACATACCTTCAAATGTTTCTTACCAGATGAAATATCTAGAACCATGTACAGGATTTTTTGGAATAATCTGTTGATCCACTGCTTTCATTCACTTCGAAAAAAAATCTGTTTTCTTTTCCCACTGTATTATTTTCTATTATGAATATCTAATTATTTTTACAGTTTAGTGTAAGCATAAAGTCTCTAGTTTGGATCTACATTATCTTACATAGACCAAAATAGAAAATAAATATCTAAAGAAATAAAGGACCTTAACCTTTGTAACATTAGCCTCATAGTCTGACAGTTTTCAGATTACTGTAATGTCTCCCAAATCAACGTAACATGATAAATATGTAGAAATTGGTAGTGAAGACAGTGCAGCGAGTGCCACAGTAGTAGATCACTGATGTAACATATGTAATATTGCTGAAGATAAGGAAACGGGATTTCTGGTTATATAACTCAGCAGTCTTTCATTATAAGGTCATTAGACATCAAAAAATAAATGGGTCGGCCACGGTGGTGCAGCGGTTAGCATTGCCACCTCACAGCAAGAGGTTCTCAGGTTCAATCCTCGGCTGGGGTGCTTTCTGTGCAGAGTCTGCATGTCCTCCCTGTGATTGTGTGGGTTTCCACCAGGTGCTCCGGTTTCCTCCCATATCCCAGAAGACATGCTGTAGGTGGATTGGACACTCTAAATTGGCCCTAGGTGTGAGTGTGTGTGTGTGCCTTCTGTGGAAGGTTGGGCGCCGGGCTGGCAACTCCACTGCCAATCATGAATGGACAGGTGATCCGCTGTGGTGACCCCTAACCGGGAAAAAGCCGAAAGAAGAAGATGATGACATCAAAAATAAATACCTAGAAATATATAATCTCAACTTGGACCATCAGTATGGATTCCATAGAGGCTATAGTACTCTGAAATGTTCCCAAGAAGAGACAGGTTTTATTTATTTGTTTGTCATTTGTTAACCAGGTTAGTCCAACTGAGCCAGTGGCCCATTTTCAGTAGAGACTTCTGGTGAAAAGCTCCAGATAGTTATTGCAAAGTTACATAAACGAAAAATATCTGACAATGAAGTTTTACGCAAGCATTACAATAATGTGCTTTACATGAGAGCATTAGAAATTTACAAAAAGCCTGAGAATGAAGTTTACATAAACATTACAATAATGTGCATAGCATGCAGTACAAAAGTTAGAATTTTTTTATCAACAAAAAGAGAAAGAGATGCAAATGAGATAGGACACTTGCAATAGGTGGGTGTTAAAAGTGTGGGAGGTAGTAAGGTGGGATTTAAGTGGGATCATTGCAGTGACAGGTGATGGTATTTAGGAGAAAAGTTTTAAGTTCAGATTTAAAAAGATTTATGTTAGAAATGATTCAGATGTTAAGGGTGAGTTTGTTCCATGCATGGGAAATACTATATTTTTAAAGAAGTTTACCAGTGTTTTTCTTTGGTTTATAGGTGTCCAGAAGGAGCTGGGCAGAGCTGCGGAGAGTTCTGGAAGGGGTATAATGTGATATTAGTGAGGGTAGAGCAGGACAGGAAAGGGGTTTTAAGAGTAGAGTATGAGTCATTTGCAGATGGGAGTATAGGAGGTATTGGGGGAAGTCAAGCCACTGGAGTAGTTTTAGTGCATGGCAGTGATGGGATTTGTAGGGTTGGTTACTAGCAAATCTTGCAACACTATAGTATGATTGATTGAGTTTAACCAAAAGGGTAGATTGTAGATGTGAAAAGATGGGGGAGGCATAAAGTAGACATGGAAGGAGGAAGGCCTGAGCTAGTTTCCGCCTAGAGTCAGGCGCTAAGTATTTTTTTTTTGCCTATAGCGTAGGCTGAGATTTTGATTGGTCTTTTTGATACAGTGCTGAATATGGGTATCAAATTTTAATTGGCCATCGATAATACTGAGAAGTTTGGTATGTGGGTCAGGTTGTATGATGGTATTGTCGAGAGAAGAAACGGTGAAGGTTGTTTTAAGGTTAGAGAGGGTTTTTGGAAAAAAGAGTAGTAGCTTTGTTTTATATATATATATATATAAAATTGCTGCTGTTGTAAAATTTTAATTTTATAGTGCAGACATTTAAGGTTCTCAGGGAGTAAGAGAAATTAGTTGCCAACGCAGGCTTTCCTTTTTGGTGTTTAAGGGATTATTCACCACCATAGCTCCTCCAAGGAATGTCTGTCTGGAAGAGTTATTAGCAAAGTTGCTTTAATTGTTATGCTGTGCATGTAATCAGATATATAGATAGAAAACATATAATCATATATATGCAGATTGACATTTTAAGCTAGCTAATTAGCTTTTATTGCAATCATTCCATTACTTGCAAAAGATAAGCATGTAGTTTAGTCAAGAGAAGATAAACATTATTTATTTAATGCAAAAACAGAAATGTAAAAGAAAATGTAACTGCTGCTTACATGTTGTATAATAACTGCTAAAACATGGTAAATGCTAGAAATTATTTTAATAATTTTTTTACTGTATTCTTTAAAGGTCAGTTTCTCAATTGCAGCTGGAAATATTGGTGAGACGTTTGATATTCGAACAGTAAATGGCACATATGGAGAGGTGATAACAACAAAATCCCTGGACCGAGAGCTCATAGACAGATACATATTGACGGTAATCATTACCTTTATTTTTTTAATCCTGTTATATTTTTAAATATCAATGACTATTAATTTTCTTTGTATGTAGAACAGAATCTAGGAAATTTGTCTTAATATTTTTTTATTAAAGTTTCAAAAGTTAAGTTCTGTTAATGTACAAAGGCTTATGTGGCTGGCAGTTTCATACAAGAACATTTTTTTTCCCTTTACAAATCAACAGAGGTTCCAAGTTATGATATTAAGCATAAATAGCATAAATTTGAAGGATGGTCCATTTAATGGAAATCTCTATTTGTGTAACGTAATATTTCAAGAGACTGGTGTTCCAGTCAGAGTTCCTTTAAATATTGCATAGAAATGCAGTGTTTGTTATACATTTTACAAGAAACCTGAGATATTAAATGGAAATCCATCTTCTGAGCCCCTGTGCCTGTCTGTTTAGAAGTGCATGCTGATTCTACTGAATTAAAATCCGTTGAACAAAAACTCAATATAAAATATACACATATATGGATATATAGCTTCAGGTGTATGTATGTATACAAGTGTGTGTGCGTGCATACGCATGTGTGTATGTAGATTACCTATTCAGTCCAATGTCACTTACAGTGTAGTATATATTCTCAAAGAACAAAGTTCACAAACACACAAAATTTTTGTTTACACAGTTCTTTTCAGAAAAAAAAGAATGAGTTTAACAAATTCAGCTTAATTGTTTTATATCTGCTAAGGTCTCATGAAGGCACACTTTTTGTGTCACAGCTTCTCACTGCACAGTGATTTGGTTCACTAATTGTTCCTAGCTAGCTGTGAAAACAAAGCCAAACACACACTGTTACCAAACAGAGAGGTATGGAGCCCTCAAAACTAGTAGACAAAAGCTTTGGAGGAGTCCCCTTGTCTTTGTCCCATTTCAAGTTTAAAACCTTCCTCAGTTCTGACTCAGGATTATATGGTAGTTTCTCTTCAAAGTATATTTCCAAGATCCTTAGAGCTGTTAAACGCATGAGACATTGCATTATAACTGTAATGTAAAATTTACATGGTTTCACCAATCTGTGCACGTTTCCCCAAAGAAAATGTTTACTGAATTCAAAGAAAGTAAATGTAATGGCTTTTACTACCCCATCCAAAGACTCAACACCCCTCCAAATTTGAGAAATTGAGTATTGGTAAAGTATTCTGCCTTTTGTTTTGTTTGGTCTATAGGTGTCAAGTAGCTGTTGGTCACAGTGCTACAAAGAGATTGTGAAGGTCTGTAAAGGGATATGAGGGTAGACAGAGCTGCAGATTTGTAAAGCAGAGAGTGAGTCATCGGAGAGGTTACCGGCAAATCTAGTTATCTGGTTGTACATTTGTTCAAGTTTAGTTAAAAGATTTGTTTGAAGGTGGGTAAATATAGGGGAAGCATAGAGCAGACAAGAGAGAAGGTAGGCTTGAGATCCATAGACTGATTATTTCTGATGCCATATGACTTGTTGAGGTACAGTAAGTTCATCAGTAATAAGTCAGAGGGTGACTTCTGTGCCAGACAGAGGTCACCTGTTAGCAGTCTGCAGGATACTCAGTACAGTGACAGGGCTTTGAGTGAGTCCATGTAGGACATGTTGTTCAGGCTTTGCATCCTTTTAGTAAAGTATCTCTGTGGGTGTTACAGTTGTTACATGTGTCTGGACAGATACATGCCAAATGGGGGAATTATATTAAGGATCAGCCTAATGAGGGCTGAGTAAAGGGGGACAATGACAGTGGCATTTTATTGATTTATTTAAATATGTTTACAGGGGTAGAACACTGATCAAACAATGGCCAATTACAGGCATAGCCGGGGTTACATCAACATCATGTAATAAAATAATATACAGTGTATAAAGAACAGTGGCTGACATTTATGAGTAAGCATAGAAAATCTAACAAGATCTACATAGAAGATCTAATAAACCAAATATGTGGACAGGTACATAACTGCAATGCAGAAGAGAGAATAGAGTTATTTAGGAGGAGCAGAAGTAGGTTACACATGCACAGCAGTAGCTGGGTTAGGAAAGATTAAATAAAGACCGGTACAATGAAAAGGGCATTTGTTGATGTGTCGTGGGTGTAGAGTAGTGATGACATAGTAAATGAGTCACAGTTTAAGATGAATGAGTTAAGAGCCATGGACTAAAACTAAATGCCAAGAAATGCTTAATAGTATCCTTTGGGAAGTCATCCATCCCTGGTAAATATCATATTGACAGCACACGCCTTAGAAGTGACCCAGTAGTCAGGGACATAGGGACACACACACATAATCTCGCCTTTGATCATCACGTGTTCTACAGTGGCGAGGAAATCATTCTATGTTGTACAACTTATATACAAAGGTATGACATCTAAGTCTAAGGAAGTCATTGTTCCACTGTTTTTGCATTCATCAGACCTGTTGTTGAGTACGGTGCCCCCTTTAGTATGTACCTAACCAGGCATATCCAACAGTTGCAATGTCCACAGAGGTTCCTCACTAAAAGACTACAGGGCGTAAATAATATGTCCTATGCAGATCACCTCAAGGCCCTATACCTGCATTCTGTCTTCTACAGGCTTTTGAGGGGAGATCTATGCCTGGCATACAAGGCATAGTCAGACCCCACTCTGATGGCCCTCCTGCATATCCACAAAACAAGCAGTACCAGAATTACCCATTTTAAAGAATATGCTGTAGAGACAAGTATGTATCCCAGTGACCCATCCATGTGAAGCAGAGTTCCTCCCTAGACCAATTCAAGTGTAACTTGGATAATTGGATGGGAAACCAGAAATTCATCCCTGGTTTGGCACCTATGTCTCTGATACAAACAGGTAACCTGTAAATGGTTCATCTCTCAGGCCCATCCTTACACTTCTCAAGGGTATTAGAGATATGGGATGCATGTCTAGGCTTAAAAAGGCCCTTGTGGTCGGTAGACTAGTAAATACCTATTAACCTATGAATATGGTGGATCAGGTATGAGGGAGGTAAAGGTACAACACAGTTGGTGATACCAGATCAATACATTTAAAATATATAAAATTAATAAGTGGTGGTGGTGGGATTGCAGGAACACCACTAATTTTTGACCTTGCATTTCATATGCAGTCAGCAGGGAGCCTTTTGATGTCCTACAGTCTGCCTAAATGGCAGTACCTTATTAGGTGACAGTAGTGTGGCTGTCATTTTATTAAATTTGTCACAGTTCATAGCATTTCATGAGAAGTTCATTCTTCCCATTGCCTTCAGATAAGTCGGTGTAACTATATCCATAGTGAGACAGTCTGAAGAAAATGTAAGTCATTGTTCAGATGTGTGCGTGTCGGAAACAGTTTATTCATGACGTCGTGCCACAGATATTCACTACAGATATTCACTACAGATATTCACTATAGGTATTCACTATAGATATTCACTATAGATATTCACTATAGGTATTCACTATAGATATTCACTATCAGGACTGACCTCATTATCACTCCTTCCCCCATCCTGTTGTCCCAGTAGCCATTTACTCTAATATTACTTCCCTCTATCATCTGACTTGGTTGTATGACCATTCTCCAGCCTCTTCAGTAAGTTAGTCTATTGATTTCACATTCTGTACCTTCACTTTAGCACTTTAATCATAATCACTTTTACCTTTTTATTTCACTTTCCTTCCATTTTTTTTTTACTACTCATTTGCCTTCTGATCTTGTAATTTCTATTCCTCATATTTCTGTATCACATGCATGCACGATCCCTATATTAGGATTTCTTACATTGCTATTTCAAACTGAAGGTCAGAGCTCAGTTCTGCATCCATATATATATATATATATATATATATATATATATATATATAGATAGATATATATATATACACACACACACATGTGTGTGCGCCCATAGACACACACACACACACACTCAACTCCCCTTATCCGATTGGGTGTCGTGTTAGCTGTTACCACTTTTCTCGAATCAGAGCCACATTTTTACCTTCCAAAGCTGCCATGCCCACCTGCCTTAGGTCTTCTGTCGCACAATGTAGTAATCTATTGGCTGGATGTCCTTATCTCCTCTTGCCTTATTCCGATCTGACCCAAATCTGCTTAACCAAATCAACTACTGCTTTTCTGTCCATCTGACAAAATCATTATAATCTGTTTTCCTCGACCTTCTCTGGAATGTGAGACGACTTCAGCCTCTGCACTTATGTCTTCATTTCTTTGTCTGTCTCACACCGTATCCTACCCACCTCTCTCCCTCATGTGCTTCATTTGCATAATTTCAGGCATATTCGGATTCACTATCACATTTCCATGCTACACAGAAGAACTCTTCCATTTGTTTTGTACACCTGAGTTTTCACCTGTCACACACCACCCCTTACACTTTGACAGTTGTCTACAGTACCTCTGAGTCTAGCTTTGATCTCCTCATTCAAACTTCAGTTCTCCTCAACTATGCCTTCCGGATACTTGAAGCCATTAACCTGTTCCACAGTTTTTCCTTCTGTCTCACTTTTAAATTTCTTCTGATTTCCCCCTTGTTCTGCTTCACCACTGTCTTGTCCATATTCAGTTTTATCCTATGTGCCGTCAGTTTTGCATTCCATTCCCCTGTCTTTTGCTGAAGTTCCTGTTGAGAGTCTGCTTGTAGTGACGCATGATCTGTTTAGTTCATCACCAGTGTTAACAGCAGTGGTCTCTGAGCTAAGCCCTGGTGCACACCCACTCCCACTGCAAACCACTCTGTGAAACTGAATGCTGTTCATACTTGAGTCATTGGATCCTTCAACATAGCCTGCTCTAATTCTACCAGTGTTTCTGGGCTTGAAACCATCACATGACTGCCCAAATCATCTTTCTTGGGACTTGTCATAAGCTTTCTCACAGTCTAAGAAAGCCCACTCGGACTCTTGCCTGATCTCCATTTTTTCCTCTCTCTGACTTCCTGTAAACATCAGGTTAATTGAACTGCATCCTAATTTGAATTTAAACTGCTCATTTTGCATCTTACTTTCTACTACACTATTTGATATTTTCCTTTATTTTACATCGATATAAATGTGTGTGCAGCTACAGATTGCGATAACAATAAATAGGATTCTAAAGGAATATTCCACTGCTGAGCCATTAATGTGGGAATAAGATACTAGTAAAGAAAAAGCAAGTGTGGGGAAATAAAAAAAAATAGCATTTTGTTCTTGGTAAAGTCAATACATTATTTTGCTTTCACAAGTGTTGCTAGCAGTACTGGAAAACAACTGAGACTGATTGGAATCGATCAATAGTGCAATAATCTGCATAACTAATAGTGCAGTAATCTGCATAACTAATATTCACCATACTCTGGTGCACTATTGAATAAGCTTGAATCACACAGCAGGGTATATGAACAAAAGTTTAAGTCATTGTTTACAAAAATATACTAATTCATTCCATGAAGTGGGATGTGGAGTAACATGCATGTAGATATGCTTATTCACACTGACAGGTGGCATAAGGTGTGACATATAAGTAGACCTGCTTATTAATATTCAAAAGTGGATATGAATGTATGCTCTTGTATTATTAAGTGCCAACACTGTTTTGTGTCACTGTTGTTGGATAACTTAGGAGCTTTATTCAGTTGCACACTGTCCTTCTGAACCAATGTGTTGCACTTGTACATACAGGAAAGCCAAAACAAAAATAAATAAAGCCACCGTGCATCACTGAAGATAGTATGATGTAAACATGTTCAAATGCACATTTTTAAAAAGTAAATACCGCCCCTTGTCTTCACTCAACTAATACAGTGCAGGGATCATATAAAGCTTTTTGAAAACACTATGAAATGGAAAGTTTTAAAAAACTGTGAACTCAAATGATTTTCTTTAATCATCAAAGGAAAAGAGAGGCAATACACACACACTTGAACAAATTGGGTAAAATTACCATAAGGTGTTGCTGTGTATTTTCGGTGGTATTAAAAGAATGTCGTTCATCTGAACAAAGTGCTTCCAATTTAACAGGACAAAAGATGTGTGACTGCAGCTACAGGACAATGGTCCATTCACCCAAGGTGAATCTCAACCATAATTCCTTAATAAGGAAGTCGAATTTATTACAGGTCCTCATGCATACACTTGTAGCCTGTTCTTTGTCAAGAAAGGGCCCTGGTTCATAGAAGCCTACCACATTTTACCTATAATACAGATTATGAATGCTTCTAACTCTGAAGAATGACACCCAGTCTCTAGTCTGTAGATAGCAGAAAAAAATAATGGATAAAGTAATTCCTAAATCTCATCTAAGAATCTCTGCCAAAATGTCACTTATTTTCTGAAGAGAATTATAGATTTCTGAATGTTAGAGTTCTGTCGCAGCATTGCTGAAAGGTACAATGTTTATACTTAAAAATGCCAATCATGGCCTGATGTCATTTAGTCTTCGATCTTCTAATGAAAAAAAAATCTTCCAGCTGTAAGAAAGAATCCACGGATCTTCAGAATGGAGTACACTATGCATATTATCGCAGAGAGACTACATTTTAACACACACATTTTCAAAACTACTATACATGAAATACTTAAGTTCTTCTGCCCGAGTTTAACTATTAAAGCAATGCATTCTTATGAGTGCACACAAAGGGCTCAGACTGATATGGTTTTAAATCGGAGATTTTTAAGACAAAGCCTAGTTAAAGCTGGTAAGGAAAAGCACTCTATAGTAATCCGAGGGAATGCAAATGTGAAGCTGGATCTGGTTGGTATAGATATGTAGGTCTGTACACGTCCGTGTGTGTGTGCATATGTGTATATGTATGTGTGTATATATATGTGTGTGTATATACATATATATACACATTTTATATATATATATATATATATATATATATATATATACATATACACATATACACATATACATACACACACACACACACACATACACATATATAAACTTGTTTTTTTACTCTTTTTGTCTTTGGGTTCCCCTCTGGTCCCCATTCTAATCATTAGAACTCCCTCTTATCACTCATTTGGCCTGCTTGTATTTGTCCTGGATCAAGAGACAGATGTTGTACTTGTTCCTGTTCATTTAAAGGGTCTCTCATCCATGAGGCGAGCCAGATTTTTAATTATACCCTAGCATCTCCTACTCTTGCCAGAAGCATCCAAAGGGTTAACATACAGTGCTTTTATATGCTCTGGTGTACATTGTCAAATGGCCTTTACCCCCTTTATACTCATCAGCTTCACATGTTCCTCTGTCTCCATGGGGGTGTTACCATGGAAAGAGCACCCGAGCACATGCTCTTATCCTTCCCTCTGAAAACTGATGTATCCTGCTTTTAGCTACCCAATTCCTCTCCTCCCTATTCTAGCTTAGATAGGTCCCAGAGCAAACAGTGAAATCTGGTTCACCTGAATCGTACTCAAGGTGTTGTTCATCTTTAGCAATGTAGTTGGCAATGTTGGATGAATATCTTATTGTATTACTTGGTTTCAAGTCTACAAAGTTAGTGATTACTAGAATTTATACCACCACCTTATATATATGCTGCCTATAGCTACTTATTATATAAAGTGCTATTTTTGTTTCTTTGTTTGCTTTATTAACATCGAAAAAACATTATTTGTGCCACTTTGTGTCTGGTTAATAAATGTGTGCTATTGCAGTCTTAAAGTATGATTCTGATATTAAGCATGTGGTATAGTTATTCACTGATGTCACCACTTGTCACTTCAAAGTATTTGGTGTCTGCTGAAATTAACAGAGTTTTGGAACACTCTGCTTTTCCATGAACAAATAAACCATGTATAAGGCAATATTAACAATAATACCAACTCACCCCTAACAGTTCCCAACTCTACAAAATCTAACCCTAAAGTATTCACCATTAAGCCCGTGCAAACTAGCTGCATCAATAATCTCCTAACCAAATTAAAGCCCTCATCTCCTGCTGATGATCAGCTCCCAAATAATTACCTAAAACTTTCAGCTTCTTCCATCTGTTATCCTGTATCAATACTAATTATCCACTCTATCTCAAAACAATGCATACCTGTCCTCTGGAAAATATCACATCTGAAGTAGGAACTTCATTTGTCAGTAACCTTTGGGATACGGATCTGATCTCGGATCCGAGCCGGCAACTTTTACCACAGCATAGATCTGAGCTCCTAGCACCTCCCTTTACCCATAATCCCCTACCAACCCTGACTGACCTCAGATCTAGTTTGCTGCGCTTCAAGCCTACAAGCTGGATCTCGAGCTCCTGGTAGTTCAGTGAATTTTGTGAGAAAAACTTGCCTTTTTTTAGTACTTTCTCTTGTGTGAGTGTGTACGACTGTTCAGGTTCCCTCTTTTATATCTTTTGTGTAGAATTTTTTCCTCCCTACCCTCGCTGGTTCGTAGTGTGTATTTGTGGTGTGTGTAGGGGCCTAGTGAGTGTGTTTTCTGTACAACATGTCGGAGGCCCCTAAAGCCATCTTTTCAAAATGCACCGAGTGTGGCCATAAGCTTTCACCGGCGGATGGCCACACCCGGTGCATTAGGTGCCTTGGGGTTGAACACCTCTCTTCAGGATGCGCGATTTGTGCAGCGTTCAACCCCAGGGCACTTAAGGACCGGAGGTCGAAGCTAATCCTGGCGGGCCTTTTGCCCCCAGACTCGGCTCCGGCCTCCGGTTCTTCTGTGGCCGCTACCCAGCCCTCGGTGGTAGCCACCCCTGTCTCCCTCCCTCCGGTCGGGACTCAACCTCCCGTTTCGGCTCCGGAGGAGAGGGAGGCCGGAAAAACCAAAAGGAAGGAGAAGCACCATAAGCGGCGGGCCGGGCTTCTCCATCCAGGGTTTCTGGATCACCTCCTCCTCCTCGGCTCCGGTCCCCTTGTTTTTCACTGGGACCCAGTCCCCGTCGAGGTCATCGAGGCGACACTCTAGGTCTGCCTCGGTGGCCTCGTCGAGGTCCACCTTCAGTATGTCAGATGCAGACATGGACCGGATGATGAGGAGGTTCATCCAGGCCCAGCTGCAGATGGGAGTGCTCTTGCCTCCCACTCCTCCGGGGGGAGCTCGACCCCATTTTTTGCTCCAATTGCTCCTTCTCCATCCAGCTTCCCGGGTTCGGAGCATTCGGAGCCGAGCTGCGTCGGATCCGGGGGTGGCTTGGAGCTGACAGTACTGGTTACTCCGGCTCCGACTGGTCCCTCGAGTTTGTCGGATCCGACCTCTCGAAGCCGTGGGCTGAGCTTCAGATCCGAGGGACTTTGTGTGACTTTGGCTCCATCCCGGTCGGAGCACACGTGTCCTTCAGATCCGAGGGTCTCGGCCCCAGATCCGGTCCCCGCTTCAGATCCGAGTGGGAGCCGACTCTCGAAGCCTATCAAGAGTGGCTCCCCTTCGGCTTTCGCGGTGGTGGAGAGGGCACTGTTGAGTGCATCTGGACCTCCGGTCCTGGCTTCGGCTCCCCTCCTGAACTCCCTCTCAGCTGGTCCGGGCTCCCATCACCCGGCCTTCGGGACAGCCTGCTTCAGCGTCTCTGGGTGTTCCTTTGGAACGGTATATTGCTGGTGAATCTTCCTTGGATAGCCCCCCCCGAGGAGGTCCCTCACAAAGCCAAGTGTAAGAGGAGGCACGTGGACTCACCCGAGTCCCTTACGGAAGATACAGACTTAGATGAAGGGGAAGGCTCCCCAAGGTCACCCCCCGAGGATGTCTCCTTTGGAGACATCATGGAAATGCTCAGGATTAGGGGAGAGTGGTCTGCCCCCAAGGCTTCCTCCGATGAGTCCGTATTCCTAGAGGCGTTCGAAGCAGGGCCATCTACCTCTTGGGTGTGTCCTCCCCCGACCCCCTGGTGGACCTTATTTCCACCAGGGCTTGGAAGGAGCCAGACACTCTAGAGCCAGTCCCCAAGCACCCAGATAGAATCCTGAGTCCCCCTGCTGAAAGAACCCACTGGAGCAGAGGTCCCCCCGTGGATACCATGTTGGTGGCGGTGGCCACCAAGAGAGTGTTGGCTCAGGAGAGCTCTGCGGTCCACCCGCCGAGTAAGGACTCTCAAGCGATGGACTGCCTTGGGAAGCGGGTCTTTAGTTCAGCAACCTTCTCCATGAGAGTGCTGAACTATATGGCACACGTCATCCAGATGCAGCGAGATCTAATAAAAGAATACACTGCATCCCCCCCCAGAGTCCATGTCGGAAGGAGACAAGCAACTGTACTCCTCCCGAATGTCTACTTTACGTTCAGTTTCCAACACCTCTATGCGGCTCTTGTCTCATGCCACTGAAGGAGCCGCTAGAGCTGGCGGAGCTGGCCTGGTAATTAGGCGTCAGGCCTGGCTCCGATATTGTGACTTCTCGGAACCCTTTAAGGCATCATTCGTGAATGCCCCCTTTGATGGTTCTGCACTGTTTGGCAAAACCGTTCGCTACACTTTAGTCCAGAGTGAGAAAAATGGGAAGACATTGTCTGCCATCGGAGTCTGCTTCTCTGCTCCCCAAAGGTCCTTTTCCAAGAACCAAAAGGGTCAGAAGAAGATGTGGTTCCGAAAATCGCATCAGTCCCAGTCTGCTCCGGACAACCAGTCCTCTCATGGCAGAGGAGGACAGGGAGGACGTCGCCCAAGAGGCAGAGGGGTTCCCAGAAATTTTGGGTCCAGAGAACCTTTCTCTGAGAGGCCCACACAGAACCCCTGAGGGGTTTCCCGACTGCTCCACTCTGGTGGCAGTCGGGGGGCATCTTTCGAAGCACCTAGCAATGTGGGAGTCCATAACATCAGATCGCTGGGTGCTTCGTATCATATCCAGAGGTTACCAAATTCCCTTTATTATAACCCCCAAAACCAAAAGCCTCCCCGACGTACCACCCAATCAAAGGGAGGCGGCTGCTACAGAAATTCAGCAGCTTTTGCAAAAAAGAGCCATCCAACCCGTCCCCCCAGATCAGTTCATATCGGGGTTTTACTCCAGGTTCTTTCTGGTGCCAAAAAAGACGGGGGACTTGAGATCCATTATCGATCTCTCTCTCCTGAACCTGGCAGTACCCAAAGAAAAGTTCCGAATGGTCACCTTACAATCTATTCTCCCCCTATTACGGGAGAACGACTGGATGTGCTCGATAGACCTCAAGGATGCGTACTACCACATTCTGGTGGACAGACGCTCCAGGAGGTTCCTCCGCTTCCGGCTGGGAGCCAGTCACTTTCAGTTCAGGACCCTACCCTTCGGTCTCAGCCCCCAGGGTGTTCACCAAAGACTTGCCGGTTATAGCGGCCCACCTGAGGCTTCAGGGAATTCAGGTCTTTCCGTACCTCGACGACTGGCTCCTCATCGCCCCAACAAGGCATCTGCTCTGTTCAGGCAGGGATTATTTCCTCAACCTTGCTCCACGTCTAGGGTTGACTATCAACATGGCCAAATCCTCTCTGGTCCCTACACAGGTAATAGATTTCATAGGGGCGAGATTGGATTCCAGAATAATGCTTGCCTTCCTGACTCCCGATCGGCTTCAGAACCTGAGGTTGCATGTCCAGGCCATTCTCAGACTTCCTGCTCTACCAGCGGAATTGATCCTGAGGGCTCTAGGGTCCATGGGGCAGCTATTCCTCTACTGCCCCTAGCCTGTCTAAATATGAGGGTCCTGCAGTGGACCCTCCAAGTACAATGGTCCCTGTCTCGCAACCCCCTGTCCCATCCTATTCCCGTAAGCAGGGCTTGCAGAGGGTCGCTCATCTGGTGGCTCCAGTCCCCGAGTCTCCACATGGGACGACCATTCTCGATGCCTTCCCCCGTCGCCACAGTGACCACGGACGCCTCTTGCCTGGGGTGCGGGGGGGGGGCACTATTCAGGTAGAACGGTCCAAGGCACGTGGAACGACACGGAGACCTCTTTGCATATCAATGTCCTAGAGATGAGGGCGGTGCTTTTGACGTTGCAGGCACTTCACAGCCTTCTTCCGATTGGGACGATTGCAGTACAAACGGACAACATGTCGGTTGTCTGGTACATCAACAAACAGGGGGGAACCAGGTCTTATCCTCTTTGTTGCGAGGCCATGAGAGTGTGGGAATGGGCGATATCCACCAACCGCTTTCTCATTGCAACACACATTCCGGGACGGTCCAACATCCTAGCAGACAGGCTCAGTCGTTTGATTCTGACTCCGTACGAATGGTCTATCAATCCTCTAGTAGCGAAACAAATATTTGCCCAATGGTGGCAACCCTGTTGCGATCTTTTTGCCTCTCCTTCAAATACCAAATGCAGCAGTTACTTCGCTCTAATCCCCCCTCAGGGGGAGTCCCCGAGAGACTCTCTCTAGTACATGCTTGGCCTCCCGGTCTCCTTTACACTTACCTTCCATTGCCCATGATGCTGAAACTCTTACAGAAAGCCAGTCGGCTGGGGAGCAAAATGATCCTCATTGCCCCATTCTGGCCTCGTCAAACATGGTTCCTGTACCTGTGGTCTCACCTGATTCATCCACCATGGATTCTGGGTCCACTCCCGGATCTCATTACTCACCCTCTGGGTCTTCCGGCCCCCAACCTGGTCAACCTCAAGCTGACTGCTTGGTTGCTCCAGTTCCACTCCTGATAAGGACTCCCGGAATCTCCTCACCAGTCAAAGCCATCCTAGTAGCAGCACATAAACCTTCCACCAGAAGAGTCTATCGAAGTAAGTGGAAACATTTCTCCATCTGGGCGGAGCACCATCACTTGGATCCTTTCACGGTGCCTCTTACTTCGGTTTTGGATTTTCTAACTACCCTTTTTCATCAAGGGGCTAGCTGCTCTACAGTCAAGGTACAACTAGCAGCAATTTCGCATTATCATGTAGGGCATGAATCGGGCCCTCTAATTACTTCCAAGCTTTGTAAAGCTTTCTTCAAGGGTACCTTCCTTTTCAGACCTCTGATCAGGGAGGTAGTACCCCCATGGGATTTGTCTTTGGTTCTCCAAGTCTTGACTAGCCCCCCTTTTGAGCCGGTGGCTAAGCTTGATCTTAAATACCTCTCTTGGAAAACGGCATTCTTGGTGGCCATTACTTCAGCTAAAAGGGTCTCTGAACTTCAGGCTCTATGTGTTAAACCACCGTATTTAGCCTTCCATCCAGATAGAGTTTACCTCAGGATCAATCCGTCCTTTCTGCCTAAGGTATCTTCGGAAGCTAATATTAATCAATCTATTAATCTTCCCGTGTTCTTTCCCAATTACCAGAACAAAGGAGAGTACAAACTGCATTCCTTGGATGTGCACAGACAATTACACTTTTATATTCATCGAACTGCTGGTCATAGGCAATCTGACCAGTTGTTTGTCTCCTTTGCCAAAACAAGTTTAGGCAAGTCAATTTCTAAAGTTACACTATCACGGTGGATAGCTAGTTGTATCCTCTTAGCGTATCAGAGTTCGGGAAGGCCTGCACCTCAGGAGTCCGAGCTCATTCTACTAGGGCCGCGCTACTTGGCAGCTTTTAAATCTAGGGTTCCCTTAGATGATATTTGTTCCGCAGCCACTTGGGCCTCATCTCATACCTTTATCAGCCATTACAAACTGTATGTTGTCTCCAGAGGTAGGGCATCCTTTGGCTCTGCAGTGCTCCGGAATATTCTTCCATAAAGGCCACCCAGGATTCAGGTAGCTGGGGACTCTGTCCCAAAGGTTGCTGACAAATGAAGTTCCTACTTCAGATTAAGAAGTTATGTACTCACCATAACTTTCCATCTGAGTAGGTATCTTCATTTGTCTGCAACCATCCCCCCCTCCTTCCCTCTGACCTATAGGATCTGTCATGGATAAGCCCCTTCCGGGGCACAATAACAATGCTTATATTGGGCAAACTTGATGTGAGGTCAGTCATGGTTGGCAGGGGATTGTGGGTAAAGGGAGGAGCTAGGAGCTCGGATCTATGCTGTGGTAAAAGTTGCCGGCTCGGATCCGAGATCGGATCTGTATCCCAAAGGTTGCAGACAAATGAAGATACCTACTCAGATGGAACGTTATGGTGAGTACATAACTTCTTAATATCATCCCCCTACATAAAGGTGGCCCCTCTACAGACTTCTCTAACAACTGACCCATCACTATTCTTTCTCCCCTAGCCAAAATACTAGAAAAATGTATTCATTAACAACTACTAGACTAACTCCTTTATGATAACCTCCTATCCATCTCTCAGCACAGTTTATGACTTAAACATATTACAAATACTGCACTAATAAGTTTCACCAACAGTGTTAAGCTCCTCAAAAACAAAGGTCTACTAATTTTTTCAATTTTCCTGTATATGTCTAAAGCCTTTGATACAGTTTCCCACCAAAAACTTCTCAATAAACTAGCAACGTATAACCTTAGTCAACCTTTCTTATCTTGGTTCCATAGCTATCTTACTAATAAACAGCAATCCCCCAAATGGGAAAACAACCTCTCACCCCACCTATCTCTGTTGGAGTTCCCCAATGATCAATCCTCAGGCCTCTTCTTTTCATCATATTCACCAATAACCTAAGCATTGCATTCCAGCTAGCCTCTATCATTCAGTACACTGATGATGCCTCCCTTATCTGCTATACGCCCACATTTCTTGAACTTCAAGAAAAACACAACACTCACTCCAAGACGTAGAAAACTACCTCACCAAAAAACAAGTTGTACTCAACCCAAAGAAAACTCAGCTTATGTTCTTTTCCAGTAATAAAGCCAAAAACAACTATCCCCCACTCACCATCTACTCCTCCAACTTCACTAAAATTGAACCAGTCAAGCAAACTAAACTTCTAGGATTCCCAATAGACAACTGTCTAAAATTTGACAAACATGTAGCCATAACAATCAAAAAAGTCCATATTAAACTTTACTCACTCTATAGAGTCAAACCATTCATAACCAACTACTCCAGACTAGTGACAGCCAGATCCTACCTACTATCCACCCCTTCTACTCTTCATAGATCTTTACCCACCTACACAAGACCAATATAAACAATCTAGATACTTGCTACAATTATATAGCAACATTTTCTGCAAACCTACTACATAGATCTCACCATTGTTTGGCACGTTGAGCTACTCACCCTATTACACCTGAATCAACTAGCCGTTACCCACAGTATTGTCCATAAACCCAATAACTGCCCAGCTATAAAACCTAGTTCAAGGAAATACAAATCCTAGGGCTCTTCGATCATCCAATAAACTGCTTCTAAGGTTTACTAAATCCCAATATAGCTACAGTGATTCCCTGTACTCTAATAAAATATCCAGAATCTGGAATCTATTACCCCAACACATCCTAAGCAACACCGACGGCCACAAATTCAAGCTACACATAAAAGAACATTTTACTAATTACTGGCTATGCTCCTGCACTATCCCAGGCTAAGTACCCCTAGTCACAGTCCTCTCACCCCTGCTTGTCCAACCTTTCTGATATCATTTATTGCCTACCCTCCAATGAATTAGCAGTTTTTCTTCTAGTAACTTAACAAAAAAAAAATACTTAAACATGTTTGTTCATGTGAACACGTGAATATATTTTTTTGTGCAATGATTCTCCATGCAAGTCATTGTACTGTATTTTGCTTTAATTGTATTTTTGCTGTTACTCCATTGTTTCTGTATTTCAATTATTTTGCAACATGTATGTTTACTTTAATTTGCTGATATTTATACTGTCTTACTATCTTACAGTTTCTGGAGCTCCACTGAAAACAGGCTTCTGGGACAGTTGGACATTTTACACACACACACACACACACACACACACACACACACACACACACACACACACACACACACACGTTTACCAGAAAGTCCTACTGAGCACAGCTGCCTTTTTTCATTGGAGGCCTGAAGATATAAGTTCTAGTGTAATAATTTGAAGCAATCCATATTTACAATAACAAATTTTGTAATGCTGTTTCAGTGAATACGTAGCATAGTAGTCAGTGTAATAAAATTTGTATTGATATTCCCAAACATTAACTTACAAGCCTTGTATTGAGAAGTTAGTGACAGGAGAGTAGTGTATAAGATAGGTAGGAGTAATTTTAAGAAATAAAATAGAGTCAGGTATTAGAAGGAATAAGCACGTGTAAGGCTTATTAGATAAGTAGCGATGGAATGGTAATTTAGTTGTCCTAATTATAAGTAGCTATTGTAGTCTAAATACTGCAATAAAAAGAGGTATTGAAAGGGTATGAGCATGTTAAGTGATTTAGTGCTTTAAAGGGAGATATAAGAAGGGTGATGAGGGGTGTTAAAAGAGCTATGTCCCAGATGGGCAGAAACAAATCCAGGGGATGTATGCGTATGTATACATACACATATATACGCATACATGCCCTGGATTTGTGTGTGTGTATGTATATATATATGTGTGTCTCTCTCTCTCTCTCTCTATAGATATATATATATATATATATATATATATATATATATATATATATATAGATACACACACACACACACACACACAAAATAAAAAAGACTGGAAGAGGAGATTACATATAAAAATGGAAGAAGATAAATTACACCATTGTAATCAGCACACAGCATTATATGCATACAATATTTCATTCTTCGGGGAAGACAATTACATCCTGTCTTTTGAGAATATATTTGTTTTCAGAATCAATTAATGAAATCTTGGAAAGTGAGAGGATGCCTGAGGAATGGAGAAAAAGTGTTTTGGTACTGATTTTTAAGAATAAGGGTAATGTGCAGAGCTGTAGTAACTACAGAGGGATTAAATTGATCGGTCACAGCATGAAGTTATGGGAAAGAGTAGTGGAAGCTAGGTTAAGAAGGGAGGTGATGATTAGTGATCAGCAGTATGGTTTCATGCCAGATGCGATGTTTGCTCTGAGATTGTTGATGGAGAAGTACAGAGAAGGTCAGAAGGAATTACATTGTGTCTTTGTGGACTTAGAGAAAGCATATGACAGGGTGCCTAGAGAGGAGTTGCGGTATTGTATGAGAAAGTCGGGAGTGTCAGAGAAGTATGTAAGAGTGGTACAGGATATGTACAAGGGTAGTGTGACAGCGATGAGGTCTGCGGTGGGAGTGACGGATGCTTTTAAGGTGGAGGTGGGATTACATCAAGGATCAGCTCTGAGCCCTTTCTTATTTGCAATGGTGATGAACAGCTTGACAGACGAGATCATACAGGAGTCCCCATGGACTATGATGTCTGCAGATGACATTGTGATTTGTAGTGAGAGTAGGGAACAGGTAGAGGAGACCCTGGAGAGGTGGAGATATGCTGTAGAGAGAAGAGGAATGATGGTCAGCATGACTATGACAGAATATGTGTGTGAATGAGAGGGAGGATAGAGGAATGGTGAGGATGCAGGGAGTAGAGGTGGCAAAGGTGGATGAGTTTAAATACTTGGGATCAACAGTTCAGAGTAATGGTGAGTGTGGAAGAGAGGTGAAGAAGAGAGTACAGGCAGGATGTAATGGGTGGAGAAGAGTGTCAGGAGTGATTTGTGACAGATGAGTACCAGTAAAAGTGAAAGGGAAGGTCTACAAGAGGGTACTGAGACCAGCTATGTTATATGGGTTGGAGACAGTGGCATTGACAAAAAGGCAGGAGTTAGAGTTAGATGTGGCAGAGTTAAAGATGTTAAGATTTGCACTGGGTGTGACGAGGATGAACAGGATTAGGAATAAGTATATTAGAGGGTCAGCCCAGGTTGGAAGGTTTGGAGACAAAGCCAGAGAGGCAAGATTACATTGGTTTGGACAAGTGCTGAGGAAGGATGCAGAGTATATTGGGAAAAAGATGCTAAGGATGAAGCTGCCAGGTAACAGGAAAAGAAGAAGGCCTAAGATAAGGTTTATGGATGTGGTGAGAGAGGACATGCAGGTGGGTGGTGTGACAGAGCAAGATGCAGAGGACAGGAAGAAATGGAAACAGTTGACCCACTGTGGCAACCCCTAACGGGAGCAGCCGAAAGAAGAAGATTTGTTTTCAGAATCAGTAATTCAAGTTCAAATTTATTTAGTACTATTTTCCAAATTATGTAAAACAAGAATTTAAATATTCAATACAGTAATTAAAGTGATCCAAATAAGTTTACAAAAAAAATGTAAAATAAACGTATACCAGTAAATACTACATAAATAGCAACTAAAGGATATAAACATTGTGGAAAGCATCTCTACTTACATTTTGGATGATGAAAAAACAAACTTGGCAAATGTTACTGAAACAGAAAGCTATTTTATGGCCATAAGAATAAATAAATAAACCAGTTCCAGAAGCTGTTGATTTAAGCATTCAAAGATTGAAAAAAAATAAAAATGCCTGAGGTTGCAGTACAGGGGGGCTTGGAGTTTCCCCTTTCCCCACTTTCAGAATTGGTACATAGAATTATATCTATATCTATATCTATCTGTATATAGGTTCATAGGTAAGAACTAGGCTATCTGCCCGAGGGCATCTATAAGCCTAGCCAGAATGTGTTGGCTTTCGCCGCCCCCTTAGATTAGTTCCCTGTACCTCTGTCCAGCAGAGCCACTGCAGTGATCCCCAGGGTAAATTTTCTGTTTCCCATCCACTCTGTCAAGGTTTCTCTTGAAGTGTGTTAGTGAGGGGCTCTGCCTAATGTAGACTGGAGTCCTGTTCCAAAGCATGGGGAGTCTCTGGGACAGGAATCTATCCCTCCAGCACATCCTATTTGTCATTGTGGTGAGGTTTAGATCCCTAGAGCATGTGGCTGTCGGGGATTTGGGATTTTTTAGGTGGAGCATATCCATCAAGTCTGGGCCTTGTATGTCAGGCAGAGATCACCTCTGAGTAAGCACTATGCAACCGAGTACAGCTGGAGTTTCTTCAGTCGGGCTGCATAGGGCATCTGTTTGAGGCCAATAATCCTCTTGGTGAGTTACTTCTGTGGTCTTTCCAGCTGTTGCAGGTGTCTTGTAAGGTACATCCCAAATGTGGCATTGTACTCTATGATGGGTCTGATGAGTGATGAGTAGAGAGGCACAATAACCTCTTTTGTTCTAGATGCGAACCCTTTTGTGATTAGGTGGGCCACAAAGAAGGATTTTCTAACCACCTTGGCAATATGATTATCAAAGGAGATATTTCTATCTACTTGGGTCCCCAGATCCCTTCTTACATTTTCTGTATTTAGGGGACTACCACGTATGTGGTAGTTAGCGGGTACTTTTTTTTTTCCAAATGGGATGGCTATGCACTTTTTGGCATTTAGCTTGAGGCCAGGATTTTGGCACCAGGTATCCGTCTCAGTGAGACCCTTCCGGAAGATATCTGTATCAGCCAGAGAGTCAATTATGGCCCCCAGGTTGCAGTTGTCTATGAACTTGGTCAGCCATAGTCGTCCTGTGCTTGCCTGTACCTCTGAGAAGTACATACCGAACAAAAGGGGTCCCAGGACTGAGCCCTAGGGGGACGCCACTTGTAACTGATTTAGAGTCGGACCTAGAGCCTTCAACTCTCACCATGTGGGTTCTATCCATGAGCCAAATGGCAAATCATCTCATCACATAGGGGTTTATGCTCAGGCTGGTGAGCTTGGCTAGAATACCAGAATGGGGAATGGTGTTGAAAGCCTTTGCGAGGTCTAGGTAGGCTGTGTGGACCTCCTTTCCCTCGTCTAAAGCCTTGGTAACTGTCTCAAAGAAGTCCACCAGGTTTAGGAGGCATGATTTGCCCTTAACAAAGCCAAACTGGGTAGGGTCCAATGTTTGGAGGTTCCCAATGTCTCTGTTAATGAGTTCCATGTTGATGCGCTCCATAGCCTCACAGAACAGGCTAGTCAGGTTTATAGGGTGATAGTTACTGGGGTCCGTTGTGGCTCCACCTTTGTGGAGTGGGATAACTGTTGCTGTGCACCACTCTATGGGTATGTCGCCTGTAGAGAGGCTGTGTGTGAACAGTATGTTTAGGTGAGAGGTTAGTTCATTTTGGAGCTCGTGTAAGACACAGCCTAGGACTCCGCCCAGTCCCATTGACGCTGTGTTTTTGGCTTTGGATAGGGCTGTTTTAACCTGTGTATCAGTGATTGCTGGGGCTCTACATTCTTCTGGTATGGTTATGGGCTCTTTAGGGGTGGGGGGGGGTGAAGTTTGCACTAAACCTGTCTGCCAGAATGTTGGCAATATCAGTCGGTTCAGTGCATTTTATGCCATTCTGCACGAACTCAGAGCAGATCTGAGAGTTTCCACTTAGGTTCTTGACATAGCTGAAGAATGCTTTGTGGTTATCTTTGGAGTCCTTGGCTATTTTTCTTTCGAAGCTAGCCTTGGATGATTTTATGAAGGATCATAGTTTCTTGCTAATACTGATCAGGGATGTCTTTCCTTCTTGGGATTTTATTCTTTTCTGTACTAATTTCCTCCTTCTATTGTATAGCTTGTTTATGGCAGGGGTCCACCAGACTGGTTTCCTTTTCTTGGAGGAGTGAGTCTTGGTTTTGGTTGGGATAGCACGATCCATGCATTCTTGCAGGTGCTCATAGAATGCCTTTGTAAGGGATTCAGCAGCTTGGACAGCATTGTCCTTTAGCATGGGGGCTGTGAACCTTTCCACCTCAGTCTTAAGTCACGTGAAGTTTGCTTTTGAAAAATTTTTCATGCTGGTTTCCTTGATTGGGGGTGGGGGCGGAATGTGGATATCCAGAGTGATTAGTCTATGATCTAATCTAACCTGTGAGGAGTTGACCTCTGGTGTGGAACACTGGTCGCCCATGTTGGTGATGACCAGGTCCAATATGTTGTCACCTCTGGTTGGGGTGTTGACCAGTTGATCCAGGGCATTTGAGTTTATAAATTCTAGGAAGCGTTGGGCAAGGGTGTAAGTACTTGAGTAGTTCTACCAATTAATGTATGGGTAATTGAAATCACCCAATATTTGGGTGTTTGGTAGGACCTTCATATTTTCCATTGTTGCCAGAAATGCGGAATGGGGGTCCTGGGTCATGGTGGGTGATCTGTAGCAAGCTACAATTTGAATTGCATTTTTGCCCGTTGTTAGTTGCGCATGGATGATCTCTGAGGCATCGTGCTGCGCCAATAACCTGGAGGTGTAGATATCCTTGATGAATATGGATACACCCCCACCATTTGTGTTTCTGTCCGGGTTCTGTGGCCGAAAAGTATGGTATGAGTTATAGCCTGGTAGTGCTGGGGTGCTCTGTGGAGCCTTAAACCAGGTTTCTATTGCTGCACAGATATCAATATTCTGCATACTGAGGAGTAACTCAAGTGCATGCATTTTGAGGTTTAGACTTCTGGCGTTGAGTAGCATTACCCTCAGTTTTTGGTTACTTGTGCTATTTACAGTGTTGGGTTTGTCTTTTGAGCCTTGCCTAAAAAAGGCACTATGGGGGAGGCAAAAGCCTTGGCCAGTATTCAAAAGCCTAAGGGTGACAGGTGCAAGCCATCTCTTGAAGATATATATATATATATATATATATATATATATATATATATATATATATATATATATATATATATATATATATATATATATATATATATATATATATATATGCACACACACACACACACACACACACACACACACACAAGTAACTAAACTTGGCATCCTCATGTTGAAGTAAATAGGCAAAAGCAATTGTCTAGCTTATCTCTGACTTTTGAAGTAACAGCTTAAGATATGAAGTATCATTGAAGTGCATTTATATAATAAAGAGCTTTTTGTCCTTTGTTTTATATCAAATAAAATCAATTTTATTTTATCTGATGTTTTTGCCTTTGATGATATTCTGTGTGACCTTTTGATTTACTGTTTTATTCATTATTGGGAAGTTCTGCAGTAACCCTAATATTAAGAACATAAGGCTTTGTTTAAAGCTGAATGCTTTCAGATAATCTCCCAGCTATCCAGTAACATTGCACTGACAAGCCTATAAGAAGGGTGAAGCATATCATTTCTCCAGAAAGTAGGGGGTTAGCTTTATTGGCTTGAATATATTGTTAAAACCTTGTAAATATAAAAGGCCAAGAGCGCTCAAGAGCCATGGAGCTGAAACACTTGTATGTCCTTAAAGGGTAATCTGTATACTTCCCTTGAGCCTCTGTAAATGGAGGTTTAAGTTAATATACACAGTAAACTCTCTAGCCTGGCAGGGTTTTTCTAGTGTTTGCCATTACAATTTTTTCTGTGTTACCTTTTACTTGCTATTTGTTTATTACTGGGGCATTTTTCAGTCACCTAATATTAAGGCTTTGGTTAAAAATGAGTGTTTTCAGATAGTGTTTAAGCTGTTCATAGGATAATATTAGACTACTGGCCTCAGAGACTTTTATAAGCCTAGCCAAGAATTTCACCCATGTTCCCACAAAGTCAGCACCTGGTTTCCCTGTCCAGCAGGAACACAGGTGGGATCCCAGGGGTATATCTTCTGTTTCCCATCCAGTCGTCCAGGTTCCTCTTAAAGAGGGCTAGTGAGGTACTCTTGACATGGAGAAGTCGTCTATTTCACAGATGGGGGAGTCTTTGGGACACAAGTCTAGCCCACCAACAAGCTCTATTAATGTCACAGACCTGGTTGAGACCTTGCGTGCTGCTTGAACAAGTGGAGTTTGACTTACGGATATTGTGCAACTCCATCAAGGCCAAGTCTGATAAGGCCTTGTATGCCAGACGCAGGTAACCTCTGAGCAGTCTGCTTGAGACTGAGTAGAGGGACAGGGCTGTTAGCCTATCTGTATTGGATAGGTGTTTGAGACCTTGGATTTTCCTGGTCAGGAACCTCTGTTGTCTCTCCAACTGCTGCAGGTGCTTGGCAAGGTACATGCCAAAGGGGGACATTGTACTCAATAATGGGTCTAATAAGGGAGGAATACAAGGATGTTATGACCTCCATGTTCCTGCATGAAATACCCTTACTGATAAGGTGGGCCATGTAGAAAGCCTTCCGTACAGCGGAGCCAACATGGTGGTCAAAAGTCAAGTTGTTATCAACCTGGGTGCCCAAGTCCGTCACAACTGATTACATGCTTAGTACGTTATTAATCTGATAATTAGTGAGGACACCATTTTCCCCAAAGGGGATAATGATGCATTTCTTAGCATTCAGTTTGAGACCATGCTTCTAACACCAGTCATTCATTTGGTTCAAACCCTCTTGGAGAATGTTCACATCACTAGGGGAATTTATGACAGTGTCCAGCTTTCAGTCTTCTGCAAACTTAGTCAGCCACAGGCCACTGGTTTTGGCTTGCACCTCCGAAACGTATATCCCAAACAGTAGAGGCCACAAGACCGATCCTTGGGATATGCTGCTTGCTACGGGTGTACTACTAGAGGTGGCTTCCCCAATTTTGACTGAGTGGGTTCTATCAGTGAGCCAGTTAGCTACCCATCTGGTAACATATGGGTTGATGCCTAGCTGGGAGACTTTATCTATTATGCCCGAGTGGGGAATAGTGTTGAAGGCTTTGGCTAGGTCAAGGCAGGCAGTGTGCACTGTCTTGCCCTCATCCATGACTTTGGTGACTCTTTGAAGAAGGCGGCCAAGTTTAACAAGCTTAATCTCTCTTTGACAAAACCAAACTCCATGGGATCAAGCATTTGTAGGTTGCCAATGTCCTTGTTTTTAAGTTCCATGATAATGCATTCCATGGGCTTGCAGATCAGGCTAGTTAGGCTGATGGGTCTATAATTTCCTGGGTCGGTGGATGCTCCACCTTTTTGCAGGGGGATGACAGTGGCTGTCCTCCATTTGGCTGGGATGAAGCTTTGGTTGAATAGGGTGCATAGTGCTGCTGAGAGCTCTTGCCTGAGTTTATGTAGGACACAGCCAAGGATGTTGTCGGGTCCCATGGAGGCTGTATTTTTTGCCTTTGAGAGGGCATTAATAACCTGCTCCCTGGTGATAAGAGGAGGGGGGCAGGTGCTAGGAATTTCCTGGTTTACTGATGGGGGAGTGAAATTTTCACTGAACTTGTCTGCCAGCATGTTGGCTTTATCAATGGCTTTTATGTATATGGTATTCCTGACCACCAGTTCAGAGCAGATTTGGGAGTTACCTTTGCGACTGTGGATGTATGCAGAGAAGGCCTTGTGATTGACCTTAATGGATGTGCCCAATTTGAACTCGAAGTTAGCCTTAGAGGATTTCACCAGTAACCTTATTTGCTTATTCAGACAAAGGAGAGATTGCTTCCAACTTGGCACCTGCTCGTTCTTGGTCCTTGACAGCTATTTTTTTCCTTTTATTATAGAGTCTGTTTATTGCTGCTGTCCACCAGACAGGTTTACTCTTCCTTGAGGTAGATGATTAGTCCTGTCAGGTATGGCTGAGTCCATGCAGTTATATAAGTACTCATATAGTTTTTTGGTGTAGGCTTGGACATTAGTGCTTGTTCCAATTGAAGGGGTGGTGGCTGTGAAGCTGCTTATATCTGCTCTCAGGAGATTGTAGTGCGCTTTGGAAAAGCTTTTTTGTTCGACCCTGGCAAGAGGAGGGTCAGGGGTGATGGTGACTTCGAAAGTGATTGCTTTATGGTTGGATCTTACCAAGGAGGATGACAGTGTAGAGGGCTATAGTAGCTACTCATGTTGGTTAGTATCAGATCCAGGATAATTTCACCTCTTGTGTGGGTGTCGACCAGCTGATCCAATGCATTAGTATTGACGAAGTCAAGGAATCTCTGAGCATTCGTGTTTGAGCTAGAAAAGGTCTTTCACTGTATGGTTGGATAGTTAAAGTTGCTCAGGATCAGGGTAGAGGGTTGAAGTGTGCCTCCTGAATCATGGTTGGGGGTCTGTAGCTAGCCATGATTTGAGTAGTTGTTTTGTCAGCAGTTAACTGCACCTGGAGTGTCTCCTGTGTGTACCAGCCTGGAGGTGTCTGCATCTTTGATAAATATTGAAACTCTACCTCCTTTGGTTTTGTAGCCCTCTGTTTGGTGTCTAAAGGTATGGTAGGACAAGTAACCTGGTAAGGATAAGGTGCTCTCTGCAGCTTTGAACCAGGTTGCAGTGACTGCATAAATGTCTCCTAATATTCAGCAGCATGACCTTTAAATTTCGTTTAGAAGAATGTTTCACATTGGCAATTTTGTCCTCATGACTTTGCCAAGAAAAGAGCCTTTGCCAGAAGCCTGAATCCCAAGGTGGACAGATGAAGGCCATGTCTGGTAAAGCTTCATGGTCTGTCAGTCATGTCCTCCCAGGCTGTCAGGTACTGGATCCCCTTGGAATGACACCAGAAACTAAGCCAATTGTTAAAGTCAATCATTTTCTGTTTGTATTGAGGCAATCATTCCGGGTGACAGTAGGATGCGGCTTAAGGCTAGGAACATACCTGCCTGGGACACACACTCCGAGAGCTCAATCATGTCCGTCTTCATATAGTCAAACATCATTACAAAGACATGCGTCTGGAGCATTTCTCCCTGGGCCTGTGCTGAAAATTGGCTCATTCCAAGTCAGACTTTCCCGGTTAACAAATATAAAATAAAATAAATAAAAAATAAATAGTCCAGAGAGGTACATCTCAAGTCATTCATACCAACATGGACTATGACAGAGTCATAACAGTACCTATTGTTGAGAGACTTGAGTGCGTGAGTGATATGGCAGATTCTAGCACCTGACAAGCTACTTACAGTGACTTTCCTCTTGTCTAGACTGGTGAAGGGCACATCTGTGTGTCTCACGATAGAGTCTCATATGACTAGTATGTTTGGTTTGTGGCTGGGCCTTAGAGGCTGTGAAACACAGGCATGTGTACTATGTGTGGTGCTTTGTGCGGTGGGTTGTGATGTGCATGTGTGCTTTTGCCACTGAGGTCTCTCTTGCTTACGTATGTTTTTGTTTAGAACCTCCACATATGTAGGAATGTACTGTAGAGGTGTGGTGTTTGTGCAGACAGCCTTCTCAGTGCCAGATGTACTGGCTTGTGATTGAGACAGCAAGGATTCTAGGTTCTTAATGTAATTGCATCTCTCACATATTGTGTTCCTAGGTGGTAGAAAATGACGTTTGTCCATGTACATGAGGCAGTTGCTACACTGTCTCAGGATGTCCATATCAACAAGACTAGCAAGAGAAACCACAGGAAATTGTCCAGCCATGGATGTCAGAATCTGTGGAAGAGAGGTAAAGGACGGTAGAGTGGGTACTATCAGAATAGAGTACCTATAGGTGTGAGTAGGGCTGGATAAAATCACAGTAGTTGCAAGGGAGGGCATCAGTTACATAGGAGTGCTGGTAAGAGAAAAAATGCAACTGAGGTACCTCGCAGTGGGTTAAAACAGAGCAGCGGCAGTGCGCAATGAGCAAACAAGCACAGCCCCCTACAGACACAGGGTTCAAATACCAGAAAAGATGGAAGAATCTAGAAGTGTGAATTACTACCCAGTCCTGCTAGCCCCTGCTCTTTCAACCAATCACTCATCCTAGAGAAGGTCAGGCAAGCCTGTTTCTCTCACTAACAGCAAAGACAAGACACTACCAGCAAATGATGGCTGCCAGAAACACAGGAAACTCACAGAAACCTCACAGAAAAGCACAGACAGAGCACTCACAAACAGAAAATACAACTCTCAGTATGAAAAAACAGTTTACAGTTAAGTGATTCAGTAAAAATGCATTACAGTAATGAAACACTAGCAATGAAAATACAGTTATAACAGTATAAAGCAGTACAAAATAGCGTAAAACAGTGCAAAATGTAGTAGATTCGTTGTATAGCAGAACTATAAGTGTTAACAAGTGCAATTAAATGAAATAAATGTAAGAAAAAAACTTAATCCACTCTTCGAGCCTCAGGGAATTTCTGCTTTGTCACAGTGATGAATCACCACTCCTCAGCCTGGTAAAAACACAGTGTTGTCTAATGAGCCCAAAAGGGTGAACCATGTGAAATGTACAGGTAGTGGGGATAGGTTTTATTGGCTTAAATACTTTACTGCTTTAGTAAGGACCTGTAAAAACTAAAAAAAAGCTGGACTTTCAGAATCCATGTAACTGAAACACCTGCATCTCCTTGATGATTAATATGTACATTTATGTGGCCCTGTGAATAAGGTTAAATATATTTCATACAGTGAATTCCTGGGTCTGCCCTGGTCTTTTTCATGTTTTTACTGATCTCATGTGCTGATTACCAGATTTTGATGACCTGAATTTGCTGCTGAACCTATTTTTGAAATACGCATATTCAAGTGATAAGTGACAGATGATGTGCTCAAACACTTTATTCCTTCATTACCTTAAAGCCCTCTAAGACACTTTCATTGCTTTTGCTGACATCATTTTGACATGTCTAGCTGGGTTGTTGACTGACATATTCTGTAGTCTCTGACTGCTATTGTGCTGGCCTGTGTTTTTGGTTAATAGTCCAAGTCAAGTGTCACAGTGTCTGTGACCGGTTTTAACATTTGTTGGGGTGGGAGTGAACTGACTGTTGTTCTTGTCAAATACATTACCACACAAATAGTGAATAGTACAATGACTATACATTATCTGCAGACATGGATAATAAATCTGAGCCATCCTAGTAGCCATGGTCATTCCAGACCACATGCCCCAGGACTAATGGGTCCTAGGAACAGGCTGGAGAAATGCCAGGAGTTTCACGTTAGGAAGGTGTCATTTGTTACTACTATGAACCTTGTCCATATGATGAGTTTCACGTTAGGAAGGTGTCATTTGTTAGTACTGTGAACCTTGTCCGTATGAGAGGAATAAGAATCGGCTTGTGATTATGGGCAGAAAAGTAATGTTATAACTGCAGCTGCCTTGATGAAGGGTGAATACAGAAAAAAAGTATTAAAAAAAATCAGGTATGTATTCTGCATTGTTTATCAAAACGGGCTTTTAAAATGGACAGCAGTTGTTAAATGCAGTTTGAGTAATTGACCTGGAAAACTTCCTTATTATTTTGTATAATTTGATCAAAATCTCACAAATTAAAGATTAATGATTAGAAAATAACTGATACATACAAATGTGTTTTGCTACCAATGAAACCATTGGAAATGCTAGAAATAATCTAGTCGGGTAGCAAACATATTGCTGTTAGAAGTAGCAGGAAATAGAGTGTTTCGCTTGGCACAGGTGACATTATTAACTCATGCTGTGTGCTTGCACTTGAAATATTTCTTAAATGTCTGAAGGCCTGATTTCACTTAAAATTCCACAAATTCCTCAGTTAATCATACTGCGTAGAAATCATTGAACCAGTGTGTGATCACCTTTGTAAAAAACACAGACTAATATGCAGTGACTATGCAGCTAACTTTGTATCACCTGATTTCTAGATTCGGTAATAAGGAAGGAAGGAAGCACGCACTGAGCAAAACTAAGCATAGTAGTGTCAGGTTATTTTTTTCATTAAGAGATATGCAAATACATATTCTTTTCTGGCTTTTACTCTTAAGAAAGGATTTCCCCCTTTATCTCCAAGTTATTTAACTGATGAAGACTGATGTAAAAATTAGTTAAGAAAATGCACACTCACCAATATGCCCACCAACATGAACACCTACATTTTCTATAGAGTGGATTTTTCACGTAACTACCTCTCTCTTTTCAGTAAATAAAACCACATTTTTTGACTTGTTGCACAAATTTGCTAGTTGCTCCACATAAAAAGAGTAGAAAAGACTTTGATCACTTTAGGTATGTGAGCTTTATATTCTAAAGCTAAAACACCAAGCAGCTACAAGTGCTATGATATTTGGATTTTTAAAATGCATCTATTTCTTTTATTCATCTGTTGCTATGTATAGATATATTTTTCAAAAAGAAAAGATTTATTTTATATGCGCATATTTAGAACAAGAAAAAAAATGCTGTAATAGTTTCAAACAACCAAACATCTATTTCCACCCACAAAGCCCTTGCCCCCTCCCATTAACAGCCGGGATGCTGAACATAAGATAATCTCCTGCTATTCTTGACTGTTTCTTGGAACATTTGTGGAAAACTATCACAAGGACCAAGATGATGTTACACTTCTGCTGGCCGCGTTCACCAAAATGTTCTAAGCAAGCAGAATAATTTCCTCTAGAATGTGCGATCCTTCGACTATTGCCATTTCCCCACAGAAGCTGCTATAATAACATTTTTCCAGTCATTGAAATCCACAAATTTAAAAACTGCCTGGGATGCTTGTGAAGCCTTGTCCTTTTGTCATGATATTTAGGCAAAAGTCCCACAAAGGATGAGAGGAGCATTAGAGAGAGATTTTAGCTTTCAAAAACATTTCACCAAAATTATCTCTAATATCTGGGGATAACAGGCAATATGAGAAAACCTGAATAACAACTCAATACCAACAACTGCTAGACGTGGTCAAGTCCTTCAGACTAATTCTATGAGGAAACCTTTAAGAGTGCAGTATCGCCTTTAAGTGCACAAGAATGCACCCACAAAATGCCTATTATACTTTTACATTGCTCACAGTGCCTGCCTTTCTTTCAAATTTAGCAGCATTATCCAGTCCTTTTACCCTTTATGATTTCCTGTCTAAAGTGTTCCTGTGTCATAACACCTCATCATCTCTCTTCAGATTCCATTTATAACAACGTTGTATGGTACCTTTTAATGACCGCTGCAGCTGAAAAGCATCTGATGCTTATGAGGAGCCAGCTTGTACTGCTGTTGTGACTAGCAAATGGGTACATGTTCCAAGGGTTGTCCAAGTTTGTCAGGACAGTACTAAGTCTTGTATTAGCACCTGCTTTGACCTCCACAGGTGAGACTTTCTAGGTCTCCTGAAGGCTTTGGTGAAATGGCAGAATTCATCCATATTCCTAAACTCAGCAGTATGAGTGATTGCAACCAACAGAAGCTCAGATAAATGGATATCACTTGTATACCGTCTTCCACTTGTGCCGACATGAACATTTAATTTGATACTTCTCATTTGCAATATATGTTCCCTCATGACATCTTCATTTCATCCAAAGCTCTGCTAAATTTGATTGCATCCATATTTTCCTTCAGGATGGTGAGTCAGTAGAGAACAGTAGTATTAGAATAACCCGTTTGTGTCGATGTGTCGTAATTTATGTGGCTGCCTTTTGGAATTCTGAGAACAGTAATTACAATCCTTGGAATAGTGGAACTGAAAGTGTAGTTGGGAGGAATAGATACCCAAGTCCTTATCTTACTTGTTTGGGAGGGTGCAGGAAGAAACCTCCTCTGCAATAAATGCTTTAAGGGTATAAATGTGAATTTTGGAACTTTTTAGTTTTTTCATCCCAGTTTAGTTTTGGAAGTGTTAACACTCAGTATTGGGTTTAGTACTTCTTACTGGGAATCCATCATGTCTGTGTCCAGCCAAGTAATGGTCCTAAGTGTAAGGAGTATAATGAGGGTGTGAGGTTGTCTCAGTCCATGGGCCCAGTACACCGAAGGATGACCCCATGAGTGAGCCCTAGATAACCTATATTCGATTTTAACAGTATGGGTGTTGGAGGGGACCAGGCTGGGAGAGAACAGAAGTGAGCGGCAGACTCATTCTCGCCCATCGTGGGGGAAGGGGGGCTACCTAGGCAGGCTGCTGTAACAGCATTAAGAGCATACTTAGCTGCATGCTGCAGAGGTAGATTGCTTGGGTTGGAGATTGAGTATGTTAGAAAAATTACATGCACCTCCTGATGGTAGCCATTTTGGACCTCACCAGGCAGCCAGAGAAGTAGATGTTAAGGCACATTCCTTATCAACAATATGACAATGCACCCATATCCTCAATGTCCTCACCAAATCCATGTATGGGTTGCATTAAGCCCTGGGGAAGGTAAAGTTGATATGGTAGGCCCTGTGAATGAAAAAAGCTTGTGGAAGCTAATGGTCAGCTGCTGGCAGGGGCAGAAGGGCAAAAAAAAAGAATGCAAATGTGTCATTAGACAGCTGTTAGTATGGGGTGATCACAGTGAGTTCAACAAATATCGATACAGCTAGTTGTTTATATTTGATGACGTGACATTAATCCTTAACAAAACTTTTATCAAGTGAAGAGTTTATCAAGGGTGTTATAAGCTGGTAACTAAAGCTGTGTATAGGCCTACACTAATTTTAACAACGTAGGATTCAAAGAAAGTAAAGTATACAGAATACTGTCCCAAATTCCCGATATTACACAATTAATATATTTCCTTCTTTGTGTGGACATGTTCAGACTCACACAAAAGTTAATGTTTTGATACTTGTGTGTAATAGAATTGCTGTATATCTAAATTGAAAAAGGCCTGTAATGGACTCATCATTAAATGCAGTGAATGCCATTATTGCTTTAGTTTAAAAGTATCTATGGTGAAGTTTAAGCAAGTTCATCCTTAAAAATCAATCATGACAGCTTATGACTTCAACATATGGGGAATGTATTTAGTAAATTTCCGCAAAAGAAGTTCAACTTTTTCTAATTGACAAACTATATAAATGCTGTAATAATAGTCTTTAGTCGTAAGAGTTTCACCATATTTGATTCATCTCAAAAGGAAATAAATGTAATCTTTACATCCATGTGTATTAAAGTCTTAATACTAATGTTATAAACACAGGTTCTCGATTCAACCATGGAGTCATTTAATACTACTGGATATTTTAATGCAGCCTTGCTGAGATATAGCTTTCCATTTGTCTACACTAAAATGGTAGATGACATGTTTTGCCTGTACAGTAATATCTTTCAAGTGAGTACCACATCGAAAACACAAGTCAGTAAACATCTGTTCACCGACCAATAAACAAAAAACTGTCATTTCCGCCACTGCAGCAAATTTTTTCCTAGGGGAAAAAAATCACTTGTCCATTGTCGTAAATTTGCCCTTTCCCCACTGTAGTGCAATCTTGGAGTTGTTATGTTTAGTTAGGGGGTTTGAAATTGTTTGTCGTTTCTGGTTGGCCAAGCGATTTTTTTCTCCTAGGAAACAAATTGCTGAAGTGGCCATTCACAGAAATGGAGGTTTGAACTTTAGTGGTCAGCGAAAAGGTGTTTAATGTGTAGGTTTTTCAGTCAGGTAATATAGACCTCTTTCAAATATCTACCTATTTCTGTTATGTCATTGTTTGATACAGGCATAAATCCCACCATACAATTGTCTGCATACTTGTTAATCCAGCAAGATTTGCAAGAAGGGTAGTAGTTTATATTAAATTAAATAAGAAAGCATCAAGTACTGATGGCCAGTGACCCCAAGAAAGTTAATTAACTGGACTCAGTCACTTGTACTGTTACTCACTAAGACCATCTCATAAATCGGATATTGATCCATTTAAGCAGATACAAATTTAAATTATATTGTTTTAGGACTGCCAGAACTGAAGAGCATAACAAGGTGTCAAACACCTTTTTAGATCTTACAGTGCTATGTCTACTGCAAGGCTGACTTGGTCATAGAATTCAATTAAATTAGTAAACAGTGACTATGTTGTGGTAAAATCATCTTGATGAAGCCATGTTGCATTTTGCCCATTGTACACGAGCTTAGTCCTTTAAGAATTAGGCATGTTTCATTCTATTCATCCAACAGCAATGGGGGACTTGTTGATCTATCATTCGGGATTTCTGTGTTTTTATCACTCTTAAGGATTTAAGGATTAGAGTAATACATTTCTTTTCCCAGCATTCTGGGACAGTGCCTTTGATTAGAAAAACTGTAAGTATTGAAAGTAAGATAGGTGATAGAATGTTTTGAATATTCAAAATTAGTTTTTATGGATTATTATAAAGGCTCATAGATGCTTTCTTACCTACTTTTTAGTGAGGTTTTCAATGGCAGTGTGTGGGATTGTTGGCTATATAACTTCTGTCAAACTATTAACTATCTCAGGCGTATGGATAAACACCCCAACAAGCAATCTATACTAGACTGGATTTTAGCAAATAACTCCAACATAGGTTATGAAGCTGGCTTCCTCCCAGATTCCCTTAGCAATCACTCCCCAACCTTTCTTCTTAGGAAAAAATACATATAGCTAACAACATCTCATACAAACATATCCACAAAAAAAAAAAAAAACTCCTCCCCCTCTATTTCAATACACTACTGCAACAGTATGACTGGTCGCCATTACATTTTTTGCAGCTAGACCTTGCAGTACAATATTTTAATACAGGTTTCCTTGACATACTTAATAACTTAGCTCCCATTAGAAAACTTTGTACCAAACCTAAACAGCTACCATGGCTAATGATACTAAACTAGTCCTCAAGCAAAGCGGATAAGCCCTGTATTCTCTGCCATAACTATAGAAGCAGTGGTAACCTGATCTCCTACAAACAGCTAAGAAATCAAGCCAAAAACAAAAAAGATAAGAAATCATACTTCATAACATGTCAGCAAAAACACAAAAATAACTCTCAGAAATTCTGGCAAGACATTAACCACCTTCTAAACCCAGGAAAATCTACTACCCCTGCACCATTCAGTAACAACACTGAGTATATAGCAACTCAGTTCAATACTCACTTCATTATCTCTATAACATCCTTACTAAATGACAGGCCAAACACCCCTCTATCTATACCCAACCCATCTGAACACAACCCTACATCCTTCTCTCTTAAACCAATCCAAACCAATTACATAAGAAAACCCCTGAGTAAATTAAAGCCCTGATCTCTTGCAGCTGACCAACTGCTCAACGAGTTTCTGAAATTTGCCACTGCATCCATCTCCTACCCCATATCTATTCTAATCAATCACTTTGTCTCTGAAAAATATGTTCCTCTTCTCTGGAAAATTCCCCATATCATACCACTCCACAAAGGTGGCCCTTCCACTGACTTTCCAACTACAGACCAATTGCCATTCTCTCTCCATTATCCAAAATATTAGAAAAATGCATTCATCAACAAATCCTTGGTCACCTTAATAACAACCTGTTATCTCCTACCCAGCATGGTTTCTGTCCTAGACATAGTACCAATACTGCTCTCTTAAGCTTCAGAAACACTATTAATCTCATCAAAAACAATGGCCAACTCATCTCTGCAACCTTCCTTGATATATCTAAAGCTTTCGACACTGTGTCACATCAAATTCTCCTCAATAATCTTACCTCGTATAATATCGGCACAGCATCCCTAACCTGATTTCATAGCTCTCTCTCTAACCAACAGCAAGCCACAAAATGGGAAAACAGTCTCTCACCTCTTCTACCCATCTGTGTTGGAGTCCCCCATAGCTTCATCCTTGGCCCTCTTCTTTTTATCATATTTATTAATAACCTCAGTTCCTCGACAAAACTCGCTTCCATCATTCAATATGATGATGATGCCTCTCTCATCTGCTGTGCCCACTCCATTAAGAAACTACAGGAGAAAACACAAGAGGCCCTCCCAAGGCATAGAAAACTTCCTATCTGACCACTAACTCATATTAAACCTCAATAAAACTAAGCTTATGATCTTCAGTTCTGCCAGTATGAAAAACACTCCATCCCCTATTGCCATCTATTTCACCAATGGAACAAAAATTGAACCAGCCGAGCAAACCAAACTTCTGGGTGTCACAATAGATAACAGTCTAAAATTTGACAAACACATTGCACTAACAATCAAAAAAATCCATATAAAACTTGATGCACTCTACAGGGCTAAATCCTACCTAACCATGCTAGAATATCAACAGCCACATCCTGCTTCATATCCACCCTACTATGCTGTTCCCAAATCTTTACAAACCTACGCAAATCAGATTTGCACAACCTCAAAGCTTCCTATAATAAAATAGTCACATTTGCTGCAAACTTACCTCATAAATCACATCACTGCATTGCTCTCCAACATCTAAACTGGATCGAACTTCCCAGCTTACTATCTCTCAACCAGCTAGTAATCAGCAAGTCATCTACAAACCCGACTGTTGTTCTGCTCTCTAACCTTGTCCAACCATACACTAACCTTATGTCCCTTAGATCATCTGACAAATTAATATTTAATATAACGAAATTTCTCAACTTTCATGGAGACTCCTTATTTTCCTTCAAAATAGCCAAAATCTAGAATTCTTTTCCACAGCATATTCTAACTACTCCCGATTCCCACAAGTTCAAACATCTACTAAAGGAATATTTCTGTAAACAATGGCTATGTACCTGCACGTCTCCAGACTGATCCCACTTCTTCCTAAACTCATCTGTCTCATTCAATAGGCTACTTTCCATCAATACATCATGAGCATTGGCTCTATCCTATGAGATTACTGACCATCATCTACTCCTTGAAAAGTTTTGTTTAAGTATTTTACTTGAGTATTTAATTTCTATATATTTACCTTGGTTGTATCTTTAACTATGCAAGTAGTTATAGTTTTATTTTTTTATTTCTCTGTTAATGTTTATGTTATGTTTTCTGTAATGCTTAGGCTGTACCCTATCTATATGTACAGCTTTGCTTCATCTTGTCTCTGCAAATCATTTGTTTTTGTTTTCTTGGAGCTTTTCTCCCTGGGTCTCCACTGAAAATGGGCCAGTCGGACACTACCCGGTAAACAAATGTAAAATAAAATAAATAAATAAATATGGACTCATAATAATTGCATCAAAGTTGATTAAAGGAAGTCCTGAATAAGAGCTGTTAATATTCAAAAAGTAATTGTTTAAAGTTTCTGCAATCTCTATGGGTTAAGATCACATTTTACCTTCATGTGATATAGATACTGTTGATTGCTGTGTAGGAGACTGAACCAATGTATCTCTAATACAATTTCAGTATTTCACTTAAGTCTTTAACCAATTTGATCTCAAATTTAATTTTCCTGTCTAAGCTTACAGTTAGATTCACTACTAATCTTATTCAGTTTTGTTTAATTCTGCAAATCTGAAATTTTCTGAATTGTTGAGAAATACTTTTTTTTATTTTTTCTATAGTTTAACTACTTTAAAATTCCACCAATAAGATTGCCTACTTTTTATATGACTACCCACATCTATAGTAATAGTTGCATTCAGTGATTCAAATAGAATGTTTTCTAATCTGGTAAATCACTGTACCTGATTCTTTCTACTTACAATCAATTACCTGGGAATGCTCCTGCTCCCATCCCTCCTAATTTCCTCCCTACTAGTCCTACTCCTACCAGCTTACCCCAGCTTGAGTAGGCAATCTGCCTACCACATAAGATAAAATGTCTATTCTCTCTCTAGGGTTTTATACTACTAGTGCAACTCAACTCTATTGTACATCATTATGTATTAACTACTGCTTGTTTGCTTTTCGAACATACTACATCAACTCTTGGCATTACTTATTGTTAATCTCTTGTTTCTACGTATGGTGGAGTTGTTAATGTATTAAATCTTGTATCAATTCTTGCTGATTTTTGTACGTATATACTGGGGAGCTTTTCTCCCCGGGCCTCCATTGAAAAATAAGTCATCTTGGCCTAATGGACTTTCTTGGTTAACAAACTGCAAATAAACCAAATAAATAAATTAATCCAAGTCAAGGATATATTGATAACATCATAGTTAAGTAGACAGTAATCAAGCTTACTTAGTGGGATGCATGTTCTGTCTGTCAGTAAGTATTTCAAATTGTAAGGGTTTTTTTTATCTGAATTATCAAATGGGGGATATACAAGGGGTTTTGATAAGCATCTCACAGTTGATAATAATGTCCAAAATGTTTTTGTCCCTGTTTGGCTTTCTAATTAGATAAAATAACATTGATAATTTCTTGTTCAAAATGGAAATCAGATGTATAATTGCTCAGTTTACATTTGGGTAATTCATATCACTAATTTTAATTATTTCTTTATGATGAAAAAAAATCTCCACGTTAACAATGTATCCTTAATCAGTATAATAACCAGTAGAAGGTTTTTATTTATGTAATTAATTAATTAATTAATTAATTAATTAATTAATTAATTAACATTTGTTTACTGGAAAAGTCTGACTAGGACAGCCTATTTTCAGCGGAAGCCTGGGGAGAAATTCTCCAGATGAATGTCTTTAGAAGTCTTCCTATAAGTTAGAAGTTTTCGCACAGTATCTACACTAGACAAACGCTGTGATCTGTAAATAAGGTTTCTAATTGGTTATTGCCATGAACTAACTCTAAATTTGTTGAATCTTTTAATAACAGTCGAACTCCACCTCCGTTCTTATATGGCATCAGACATTTATAGGTAGTGTATCTGAAGAAGATCAAATCAGTAGAATTCTAAGCTTCTGCAATAGCTATTATACTCAAATTATCTGCTCTCATAATGTTGTTCAACTCAACTATTTAGTCCCAAATCAATAGGCATTTCAAACGTAGGCCTTTATATTGTGATGAGTTCTACTTTTTCTTTTGTTGTCAGTTTCTCCAGCGTTAATTTTCCTAAAAAAATGCTAAGAACTTATTTAACATTGCTGCTAACATAACCTGCATCATAATGGCTAAGATAGAATGCACCATTAGAAGACAGTCTTGGACCCCAAAGAAGGACTTCCCAGTATGCAATCAAGTTTAAATTATGTGTGTGACAGAGTTCTCTTAGCCAGAAATTAAAGGCACTTTAATTTAGTTACCTAGATGATGGTATTATTTTGCTGAAGGTAACCACATTTTATTGGATCCAAAATCTGTAGAATTTCTAGAACACTGTTTTTCATATGATTTTCAGAAGTCTATTTTAGACCATTAGTTCCACAATGAATAAGAATATATTTGTAATTGTAACTACCTTCAAAGACCTTTGTTATCTGTGGTGGAATCTCTGTTAATTAAAGTTGAGATAGTGAAGTGAGAGTTATCCTGAATTTGTCAATGTCTCTTAACTTTCTTCAAGTTGGCTTAAGCATGAAATTTGAAAGCATAAGAACTTGCTCTGCATATCCTTAACTGTATACCTTGCTGAATTAACTGTAGCTTTATCTGAACCATCTATTCTGCTATTGTCTAACTCAGCTGTTGTTACATTGCCTATACTTTCATTGAAAACTGTGTATGGAATTGTGTTGTCTATTTCTATTTCCAGTGTTCTAGCTGGAATTGTGAAATGTACTTCTAAAGCTGCTCTTTTTACTCTGTTTTTGTGAACTGGAACTGCCTCCTCCTGCTTATCAAGACTAACTGCATTACTTTATTGTCTCTTATTTGTATCCCTATGAACAGTTATAACCGCAAGGTATAGACTTATTGGATAAGGATTAGAGAATAGAAATATAAGAATATCTTAATTGTCACAGGCTGTTTGCCTTCCATTATTGGTATAGTTTTACTTGATTCTGATGTTGATACAATTTCAATGATGTCTTCAGAGTATTACTTTGCAGGGATTCAACTTCAGAATCTGTAACAATAGAAGGCTGCAGTAGCATTTCCTCTGCCTCTGAGGATTTATCTACAGTTATAGGACCTGATTTCCCTCTTTCTACATGAAGAAGAGTTTATTCTAATATTTTTGTTTTCCAGTTTTCTTATTTATAAAGCTGTTAATTAAATGTTGCATCTCCTGAATTTCTTTTGTTTTCAGAAGTTGCCTTTCTTTTACCTAAAGTACGTTTCTTCTGATTAAGTCCTGTATTGCTGATAATTTTAAACAATAAGTCTCCTTTTAGACCACCTTTACATGGTTCTGTATAGGAAGCTATACTTTAAGATGCCCCCTTTCTCCAGTTGCAACCTGCCCCATCTTCAACCAATTTTCATTCTAAAATTTTATACAGTTCCTTGAACTTGATACAGTTTGAACAGATGGGATTATTTTTGTTTTGATAGTTTCGCAAATTTTGCACATCAAGAATTTGTATTTAATTTAAATCCTTAAAAAATTAGTACTGAGTGTATCCATAATTAAAAGAGGTGACGATAACCCAACTTAGTCTACAGTTTTTTTTTGTAATAATGATTTTATAATGACCATTAGAACAAATGAGTAATACTAGATATAGTCTGTATCAGGCTATATGCTTATTGAAAAAAAATAGATTTATTGCCAAAATAAGGTGCTGAGAGTTGTAATACAGATTAAGGTACTACATTAATAACTTCCTAAGGCAAAATATAGTGCTAGGTATTGTCTAAAACAGCACTATAGATTCATAAGGAAGAGCTATAGTTCTCCATCAGGTCTATAACATATAAATGTACTGAAAAAATAAGGTGCATAAACTTATTATACAGACTAAAATACTAAACAGTATTTTGTTACTATAGAACTATACTACTTGGTTTTGTCTCCATAAGCATTATAGGCTGGTAATAAAAATAACTATAGCACTCAGTCAAAGTAAACTTTATTGTCATTTAGATCTACACGTGTAGTCTAAATTAAATTTTGTGCATCAGCTCAGTTCTTGAGATTACAAAAGAAACTGAAACAACACTTTCAAGTAGAGGAATAAACATAACAAATACAATACTTCTTACAATAAATACATGCAAGAAAGAGTAGACACATTTACCAACACTCATTAATGAAAAGAATACCCTCCCCTGAGTTAAATTAGCTACCCCATTTAAAGTAATACAAAAGACATACAGATTGAAATTTATTTATCTAATATTGCACTTGAGTGAGTTAAATAATGCTGACTATGGATATAATAAATATTCCACTTACTTGGAATATATGTAAGTATATATTGCACAAATAAATAAAAATTGACTTATATGTCCAGACCCCTGGGACTAGTCCCCAAGTTCAGAAGTCTAATCACTGTGAGGTATAAACTGTTACTGAATCTTGTACTCCCACAGCTGGTGCTGAATTATCTCCTGCCCAATGTCATTTGCTTAAACAGTCCATGTGCAGGATTCATGTTGTCCTGTATTATTTTGGTGGCCTCTCTGATGCTTCTTGCAGAATAAAGATGTATTGATGGAAGACTGGAACCTGTTACCTTCTCTGCAACCCTCAACACTCTTTGTAGCTTCTTCCTTTCTGTAATTGTGCAGCTTCCAAACCACACTGTGAAGTTGCAGGTGAGGATGCTCTCTACACTGTGAAGTTGCAGGTGATGATGCTCTCTACACTGTGAAGTTGCAGGTGAGGATGCTCTCTACACTGTGAAGTTGCAGGTGAGGATGCTCTCTACACTGTGAAGTTGCAGGTGAGGATGCTCTCTACACTGTGAAGTTGCAGGTGAGGATGCTCTCTACACTGTGAAGTTGCAGGTGAGGATGCTCTCTACACTGTGAAGTTGCAGGTGAGGATGCTCTCTATTTCACCTCTATAGAAGGTGGAGAGAATATGAAGAGAAAGCTTAGCATTTTTCAACCTTCTTAAAAAGTGGAGGTGTTGGGGCACTTTCTTAACCAGTTGGTGGGTGTTTCCCAACCATGAGAGATCCTCTGATGTGTGTTCATCCAGGAATTTCATACTCTTGACCTTCTCCACACACTCATCATTGATCCTGAGCACTGGCTGGTTTGTTCATTTCCTGAAGGCAATGATAATCTCTTTGGCCTTGCTTACATTCAGGTCAAGGTTGTTCCCTTCACATCAACTGATCAGAGATGCCACCTCCCCTCTGTACCCCCTTTCATCCTCCTGTGTGATGAGCCAGGGTCATAAATAAAAATGTAAGTACTGTACAGTGCCAACTGCAAACTTGTTTTCTGAATGATAATTTGTATACTCTCCAGAAAAGATGGGTTTGTTTTATTTCTTCTATTTTTAACTCATTGAATTCTACATACATCTGTATTCCCAAATGTTATACCCAACACAGAAATTTTGTTCATTGTAAAATATGTACTCCCTATCTTTACTACATTACATAAATCATCAATTTTCTCTTTATTTAAAACTATCCCTATCACCTCTAGAAACTAATTTGTGCAAATTGCTACTTCCTTTATCCAAATTTGTTTTGCATTTACTATAATGTC